>NC_092859.1:963384-984087 GCF_032062135.1 Pyxicephalus adspersus
GAGTGTCAGCTCTGTGTACCAGCCTAGGAGGTGTGGAGTGTCAGCTCTGTGTACCAGCCTGGGAAGTGTTGAGTGTCAGCTCTGTGTACCATTCTGGAAGTTGTGGAGTGTCAGCTCTGTGTACCAACCTGAGAGGTATGGAGTGTCAGCTCTGTGTACCAGCCTGGGAGGTGTAAAGTGTCAGCTCTGTGTACCAGTCTGGAAGTTGTGGAGTGTCAGCTCTGTGTACCAGTCAGGGAGGTGTGGAGTGTCATCTCTGTGTACCAACCTGAGAAATATGAAGTGTTAGCTCTGTGTCCCAGCCTGGAATGAAGTGTCAGCTCTGAGTACCAGTCTAGGAAGTGTTACCAGTCCAGGAGGTATCAGGATATTATTGCAGTTGTAGATGCAGCATGTTTTCCCTTCCTGATAATAAAAGTTTTTTTTTTTGTATAAATACCCAGAATTTTCCATAATAATATTATAGAGATAAATTCCCCCTCCCCCATCCCCATATTCATATTGCTGTTAGTCCTAGAATATTTCAGTATCAGTTCCGTGTCCTTCATCGCGCACCTCTTACCCGAGTGCTGGGCTTTGCACTCAGACGTCTCTTTGGTGACATTTTGATGACATCATGAAGAGATGGCTCCTTATAGAGAGCAACTGCAGGATGAGAACATTGAAAATCAAAGGAAAGGAGAGAAGAAGGGACGAAGAATGGGGGAGGGAGGAAGAATGGGAAAAGTGCGTGACAAAAAAAAGACAAAAAGAGAGATAAAGATACAAATAATTATTGTGAAAAAATCCTGTCCATTTCCTACCCTCTTACTCTTCTCCCCACCCCCTTCCAGTCCATTTCATACCCTCGCTGAGTTTGGGCAGGAAGTGGGCAGCAGGTCTGTGCCGCTTCACCCGGTTGCCCTCCATAGCCCGTCCATCTTTCCTCAGGCCCAAATACCATCCCCGACCAGAACTGCGCTGGCGGTAAAGTGTGGATGAGTAGGTGACAAAGTAGCTGTCGAACACGCTCTCCTTGAAGCGACACTCGGCTGTAAAATGAAGCTGCAGGAAAAAATTGGGGAGAGTAAAAGGTATTTCTAGTGACACATTCGACATTTTAATTAGTGGATTTATATAAAAGCTGAAATTAGTTGGTGTCTTAGCCTCTCCCACAAAAGGAAGATTTCCCCCAGTAGTTTGTGTGTCTGCCCCTCCCACAATGGGGAGATTTCCCCCAGTAGTTTGTGTTTCCCCCAGTAGTTTGTGTCTCTGCCCCTCCCAAAATGGGGAGATTTCCCCCAGTAGTTTGTGCCTCTGCCCCTCCCACAATGGGGAGATTTCCCCAGTAGTTTGTGTCCCTGCCCCTGCCAGAATGGGGAGATTTGATGTTGATGGGATGGATAACCTAATCTCACATTTCACTGTCTGGAGATTCCCCACAATTTCCCCACAAAATGCTCACCGATCCATAAAGGCAACCCTCAGAATTCATGGCAATGTACTGACCACAGGCCGAGCTCTGGATGGCCACCACCCGCAGACCTACGGGGATTACGTTGAAGAGAGCTGAAGGAACAGAAGATAATGACGATGATGGATTAAAATGTAAATACAATAAATGAACTTTTAACCAAAGTTACGAATTCAATCTATCTGCAGTGCTCTGGACCACCTTCTACTTACCTTACTATTAGTAGATTGGTGTCCATTGGTTGGGAATCCCCGATCATTTCCATTCCAATGTCTACCCTTCAATGAGAGCCCAGGATACACAAGGATATTCCCATCCCATCACCCTCTGCTCTTCTCCACTATAGTTCCATTTTTATCTTGGGTTCCCTATGCTCCTCCAAAATGCCTGCTACCATTATTTTCCCCCCAACCCCACCCCTTGTGGCTGTAATGTCCTCCACTCCCCATTATTTAGAGTGTTTGTGGGAATTTGCCACTCATTTGTGAGGTCAAGTAGTGATGGTGGAGATTTGCCCCCCATTAGTGAGGTCAGATACTGATGGTGGAGATTTGCCCCCCATTAGTGAGGTCAGATACTGATGGTGTGGATTTGCTCAATTGGTGAGCTGAGGTACTGATGTTGGATGAGAAGACGTGGCTCACCATTCCAATTCCCCCTAAAGTTATTCTGTTCTCCTGATCATCACACCTATGAGAACTTGTTGGACATTTCATTCCAAACCAATGATTAATATAAAGTTGCTCTCCCCTATGAAGTTGTGGCTTCTTTTTATAGAACTCTTCACTCATTCTCTTGTAGGAATTTGCCCCCCTTTGCAAGGTCAGGTACTGACAGTGGTGATTTGTCCCCATTGGTGTGGTCAGGTACTGACAGTGGTGATTTGTCCCCATTGGTGAGGTCAGGTACTGATGGTGGGGATTTGCCTCCTATTGGTGAGGTCAGGTACTGACGGTGGGGATTTGCCTCCTATTGGTGAGGTCAGGTTCTGATGGTGGGGATTTGCCCCCATAGGTAAGCTCAGGTACTGATGTTAGGTGAGAAGACCTGGCTCATCATTCCAATTCCCCCCCAAAGGTGTTCGGTAGGGTTGAGGTCAGGGCTCTGTGCAGGACACTCGAGTTCCTCTATATTGGTGACCCCATGGCTTTGCACCCCAGGGTACAGTAATGGGGGAGCAGAAAAGGGTCTTCCCAAAACTGTGACAGCAAGGCTTGAGGAACCCAATTGCCTACGATGTCTTTGTATGATGGGGGATTACCAGTACACTTCACTAGGAACTGACCCATTTAGTGGGGTTTCTACATGCATTAGGTCATATAGAGCATTCAGTACATAATGCAGCAACATATAAAGTGCAGAATGAAGATATAGAGAACATAAGAAGTACGCAGCATAGATGAATGTATAACATTGTACAATTCAGTACACTATATGATCACTAGGTGGTGACACTGGCTCTGCCAGACATCAGAATCTCTTTATTGGGTTTCCTGGATATTTGTCCTTGGAAGTCAGACTGCGCTCATTCATTCTGATTGTTGTTTCCTGCAGAAATGATTGTACCTCTGTATGGGGCATTAATGTTCCCGAAGCTTCTCATATGGTGCAGATATCTGGTTGTTGGGTTTGCACAACCAATATATCAACGTGGAACGTTCTGCTCTTCATTTCCATGATGAGATATGAGAGAGAGGGATGGGGGTGGGGGAAGGGATGGGATAGGGTCCCATCCCTGAAACAACTCGGCAGAGTGTTGTAAACATAATTGCAGCAGCATTAATGGGCAATAAAACCCAGAAGAATGCATCCATTGTTTGTGTTTGTGAGTTCTTTATATTGTGTCCTCCAGTAATGGTGGGATCATTTCCAGTGTTTCCCCCACCCCGACATTCCCATTTCTCCATCATCGGAGATCTGGACATTCCTGGTATCCTCTGCATTGAGTTGTTGCAGCACATTGGAGGCCATGAATTGTATATATTCTGAATGGTCGGTATAAATCAGAGTGGAGGAGGGGCTGGATCTGATGAATATCTTAGACTCGGCCTTTCCCACTGCTTTGGGTGACCTTGGATGACCTGCATACCCTGAAGACGATTCTGATACCCCCAGAATGTGTTGGCTTTGATAATTATTTGAACCAACCTTGTCTGATATTTGTGTAAGGGTTCCTAATAGTGGGCACTATGTTAGTTTATAAAATTCCTGACAGTGATGCCCATGTGTCTGCCATTGCTGGCTAATGCCCCACTTTATATGTACACCACCACTACTCCGCCATGCGATATAACACTAGATGGATAATACTAATTATTCTGAGCGACAAAGTCGGATCAAGGGTACCTGTCACTGTGTGCCTGAGCTATAGGAATTAATTCTGCTTTTGTTCTAGAACTTCTATCCTTCAGCAGCTCAGATTTGTCTTCTGGTATCAGTTGCTCATCAGTTATCTTGCTAATAACTTGGCTTTGTTTGTTATCCAGCAGCCCTGACCTTCTACCGGCAACTATGGGTGAGACAAAGGATCTATTTTTATCTAGGATAGACGGAGTGTTGCGACCGGAGGGTTTATCCAACTGATATGTAGATTATGTTCGGTGGCCTGAGATCCTGGCTACTTAAAATTCATAGACCCACGAACCCGGGAACTCAGCACCAGGATGGTAAGAACTCTTCATAATGGGCACAGCAGGGGTATAGACCCAGGAACTCAGCACCAGGATGGTAAGAACTCCTCAAAATGGGCACAGCAGGGGTATAGACCCAGGAACCCAGCACAGGGATAGTAGGAACTCCTCAAAATGATCACAGCCAAGAACCCATCACAGGAATGGTGAGAACCCATTATAATGAGCACACCAGGTGTACAGAGCCAGGAACCCAGCACATCAATGGTAAGATCGCCTCATAATGGGCACAGAAAGTGTACAAACTGAAGAACCCATCACAGGAATGGTGAGAACTCATTATAATGAGCACAGCAGGTGTACAGATCCAGGGAACCCAGCACATCAATGGTAAGAACCCCCCATAATGGGCACAGCAGGGGTACAGATCCAGGAACCCAGTACAAGGAGATCAGGAATCTCTCATAATGGACACAATAGAATTCTAGGGAGAAGGTTACCACTTTAAGAACTTAACCTCAATGTACCTTAATGTGTTACAGCAAAAGGGCCCCTTGGGGTTTAGGTCCCCCTTTTTTATGAGATGGGGGTCAGGTGGGTTCTGCGATCCTGCACTGGTGTCACATAGCTCTGGGCACGGCCCACTGATGCCCTAACTGATGCAGGGGCCCTTTGCTGGTTGTGCTCATTGATGCATCAAGGAAATTCATAAATATTTTAGGCCGGCTGTAAGAAAAATTATTTGGATCAGTAACCTCGTGTGGGGGCTGTGGGACTTTTCGGGGCCAATTACCGAATCGCTTCTCTGGGTGACCTAGATTGTCATGGAATGGGAACAATCACTACCTGCACACCTATAACAAGGTTCACGTACATGGTGTAATGACCATTTCTGGCCCAGTTTCCCTTGATAAAGGATAATTTATATCTCCTTCCATTCTACATAATGGCACCAGTGACTGCAGGCAGCGAGCGCCCTATAGGCAGCAGGCACCGCTGAGTTATTGCAGCGCGGGACGCTGGGGGGTCACAGAGGGAGAACAAGATGATCCAAATTGAGAAGCCATAAAGGAAGGTGCAGGGCCAGGGGAGAGAAGCCAAAGAGCCGGCTATATTGATTCCTACACGGCTTCATAAACTGAGAATCACATTGGTGGATTCTGTGCCTGGGGCACGCAGGAAAATGATTTATTTCCAGCATGGAGGAGCCAAAGCAAGGATCGGAATTGGCTTCTACAAAGAGTTGCAGTCTTGGCCAACAGCCAGATTTGTGTCCTTGTCAGAGACGCGCAATGTAACCCGTAAAGTGCAGCTTCTGCAGGAAGATGGAGAGCCGCCATACAAAGGATGATCTGGTGGCAGCTGATATCACATTGTAACTTCACAAATCACAGCAGGAAATTCTCACTAGGCCAAGCAAGCTGTGGGTGACCCAAATGGTCAGATATTAGCTTTGTTCTGGTATAGAGAGGTCCAGCTAAAGAATCTGAAAACCTTTCTCTAGGACTGAAAGGTCCACAAGAACCTCAAAGACGGAAAAATAGACATGGTCAATTACCAGTTTTAATTATCCTTCCTGTTGGGAAAACTGAACCGCCCTCCCATTGGTGGCCCTCGTCTCCTTAACTAATGCTTACCTTTGTAGGTCCAGCCATGTCCATTAGACATCCCATGTCCACCTCTTCCAGCATCTGCTGCTCTCCAATGCTGCTAGTTCAGCAGGAGGTCAGCTAAGGACAGATTTGCTGGATTGGTTGAATTCATCTAAACAATGACAGGAGCTCTGAGCACCTTGGTGGAGCAGCTCTAATTGTGATCAGTGAATTCAGTATATCCAGCTGTCCTTGGCTACCCTGGTAATAGGTTAGCTGATGACATGTAAACATTGACATGGTGTTCAGTCATTGCACAAAGCTGTCCTCAGTAGGCTCCTTGCTGGAATGGCTAAATGCTGCATCGGAGAGCATCCAATGATGGAAGGGGTTGGCCGGGGAGTAGGATATCACTGGATCTGCAATGGTAAACATAAGTTAGAATATTGAATTATATATTACCTATTTGATATTATATTTTTTAAAGCTAGGCAGCATTTTACCAAGAATTTTTTAAGCTGGGTAGAAAGAAGCTGTAGGTGGGTGGTGGTCCCTATATTGACTTTTTAGTAACCACCCAAAAACAGCTGAATAGTCTCTGAAAAGTGCCTGGCGGAGCACCCAGCTAAAAGGGTCTGAGGAGAAAACTGGTGCTGTGTCTTTATTTCTAGGGATTTTTAAACCTATTCTGTGATTGGGTAATTTTGTACCCCTATAGTCATTCCACAGGTTTAGGGGGTTTAGAAATCTGAATTCCATATTAGATCCCCATTTGTAGACCCACAAAACACCGGGGTGAGAATAAGCCCCTCTCCTCTAATGGTGCCACTGTTGGGGGTAAGTGGAGGTCTGGTTTTGCCAAGGGGAAGGGGGTAATATTTTTCCCCTCCTTGGCAATTCAGATTCCAGATGAATTTTTTAGATTGGAGACACTCCTGCGCACACATTTGTTTCCCCATTTCCTATCCAAGCCGACGCAAAGCCCATTAAAGGGTCTGATTTTTAAACATTGAATTTCTTTAGTTTTTTATTGTTGAATAAAAAAATAAAATTTCTCCCACAGTAAAAACTGATATTGAAGATTCAATCAATGGCATTGAAAATGGTCTAATAAAAGGAGTGTGCTATCTTTCTGATATGTGACGACCAATCAGCAAACTGACAAATCCCGATATCCCACCTCTGATTGGAGGATAGGAGGGGAGGGCGGTCTCCTCTTTTAGAGCTTCAATGCAACTATATTGTTATCCTGCACAGGTTTCAGCACCTACTGGCTGCAACTGGTAAATAATAACCACTAATAATAAATAATAAACCACTAAATATGAATAATAATAATAATTATATGCAATGAGAAAACAATAAACTTAATATCAGCAACAAAAAGATTTCAAAAAACAAAAGAAAATACAAATCTTTACATTGACAGTCTGGAAAGCGCTCTAGTCACCTGACCACTGTCAGGACATTTGCCAGTTGAGTCAGCACAGAGCACCATGGGACATTTCTTTTGGCAGGTATGGTGCACCACAGATCTCCGATTCCTTATCTCTATAGCACTGGCTGGTTTCATATGGTACAGAACAATTCTTTGCTGTTTGGGGTGGAACATTAGGGGATGCTGGGCCGCCATGTTTATGGAGTAATCCTCTGTGACTCAACGATGAGCAAATATGGGCAACATAGCTGAGACATCCTTGAATGAAATGAATGAATGAAAGCTGCAGGTCAGAAATAATTCTCATTCACTGGTACAGAAAATTAAGGTAAATCTCCCTAATTGGGGACACTAAAGGTCCAACTCTTTCCTAGGTAATGCAAAGCTAATATAAAAATGTTTTAGTTAGATTTGGGCCTAAGGCCTGGTGGTGACCAGAAGGGTACACAGGACAGGAACTCAATGTAAAAACAATTATCTATGAGGGTACCTCACTCCTGCTTGGATTATTGTCAGGGTCGCCTAGCAATTCTGCCCTTCTCATTCCTTTATATAAACCTAGAAGTGCTTTGCTCTGAGCACTTCCAGGTTCACAGTCCATTACAGGCAGAATGCAAGCAGGGTACCCAGCCTTGTTTGGAAGCCATGTATGGCTGACATTTGGGGTGCAATAGATTCCCGATGTATACAAACACTCCTCCTGTAGGGTGTTTGGACAATTATCACTGGCCTTCGCCGTGTCCATGACATCTTCTGAACGACACCCATTAGGAAATAGTGGGACATCCAGCTGAATGGGTCCAAGTACAGCTAGCTAAGCCATCTGTGACCTAGGGCCACCTATTCCCTGGGATCCCACCAGTCCAGAATACCAATGAGCACAAAATGCTCCAAGACCTATGAAGATAGACTGTCCAGGATTGCAAATATTTGTAAATAATTCTGAGTAATCAGTTCTAGGTTTGCTGGATCACCCAGGTTCTCCTATGAGAATCTATCTTCTCCAGTTTTACAGAACTTTAATAAATCCGACCCAGTGGGTTTCACTTTCTGAAGTGAATATCACAAGTTCCATATTTAATATATATATAGTTCTACTCACTGTAAGGGCTCAGCTCCTCTGTGGTCCCTAAAATGGTACCATCGGGAAGAAATTGAAGGTAGTAACCCACCTGGCTCAGTAAACGGGTCACAATTCCTCTCAGCTGAGGTTCTGCAACAGAAGAGACAAAAAAAATTCATGTGAAACAGAAAATGAAGCCGAATCCCCCGCACCCCTCCTCCCCCATCTAATCACAGCGCTCCTCTGTCTTCTCAGTGCCCCTGACCTCTTTTCCTTCATCTTCTCCTCTCCAGAGGAAACCATTCAATCCATTATATAGACAGCTCAACCACAGCACAGACTTCAATGACACAGCCAGGCCGCCATCACACGGGTAGTGACGGAGCTGTGCTATGGGGGCAGTAAAGGGGTAGTACATATACAGGACTACACCTCACACATCTCCTTTACTACCCCTCCATGCCGCCCTGTATATCTACTATCATTACACAGTATTTATATAGCACCAACATATTATGCAGCTCTGTACAAAGTCTAATGTCATGTCACTGTCCCTCAGAGGAGCTCACACTCTAATGCCCCGACCATAGTCATATGCCATTATCACATTCTAAGGTCATGTTTAGGGCGAAGCCAATTTACCCTAACTGCATGTTTTTGGAATGTGGGAGGAAACCGGAGTTCCTAGAGAAAATCCATGCAAACACTGGGAGAACTTACAAACTCCATTTAGATAGAGTTCTGGTCAGGATTCCAACCTGGGACACAGCACTGCAAAGGCCGGAGTGCTAACCACTGAGCCACCGTGGGGCCCCGTACTCTCCCAGGTGAATTCTCCTCTGTACTTCCAGTGCAGTGAGATCATTGCCTCACCTTCTCTTCTTGGCCAATCACAGAGCTCCTTGCTGTGAATGACCAGTGACTGGCCAAGGAGAGAAGAAGGAGAACAATTGATTGGGTGTTGTAGTATTTAGGAGGCCCTCCCACCATAATGTGTAACAGTACCAATGTGGCAAATGTCCCCCATTGGATGTCCCACTATAAACGTGGGCATAAGCCATTTCCCATAGGGCTGATCAGCTTCTATGGGGCGCGGGGGGGGGGCACCCTTTACATATTGTGTGGAAAGAACCTAAGCCCAGGAACAAAAATGTCTGATTGCAGCTGATCAGTTCTTAGGTGTGGTGGCTGCACAAGTTTTGTTCCTTTATTTTCATCTAGTGATCCTTCCAGTAACTAACTTCCTATGATACGGTGGCCACACCCACTGTAATGTGTAATAGGAAAGAATGTGGCCACCCATGGACAAGAGTGTGTCCATGGAGGAAGAATGTGACCACTCTTTGTAGGAGGAATGTGGCCATCTTTGGGCAGAACCAAATCTAAGGAGGAATGTGGCCACACTTGGGTTGCACCGTATCTATAAAGGATGAATGTGGCCACCTTTGGGCAGCACTAAATCTGTGGAGGAGGAATGTGGCCACCCTTGGGCAGCTTTGTATCTTTGGAGATGCAATGTGGACACTCTTGGACAGCAGTGTTTCTATGGAGGAAGTTGTTGCTGCCTTCGGACAGTTGTCTATTTATGGAGAAAGAATGTAGCCATCCTTGGGCAGCACCAAGCCTATGGAAGTGGAATGTGGCCACCATTAGTCAGCATTGTGTTCACAGAAGAGGAATGTGGCCACACTAGGACAGCAGTGTATCATTGGAGGTGGAAGGTGGCCACCCTTGGACAGTTGTGTATCTTTGAAGGTGGACTGTGACCACCCTTGGGCAGCGATGTATCTCTGGAGGTGGAATGTAGCTACCATTTGACAACAGCTTGGAATGTAGCCACACTTTGAGAGCGATGTGTCTTTGGAGGTGGCCACCTTTGGACTGCAGTGGGTCTATGGAGGAGGAATATGGCCATCCCTGTACAGCAGTGTATCTATAGAAGACGAATGTGGCCACTCTTGGACAGCAGTGAGTCTATGGAAGAGGAATGTGGCCATTCGTAGAAGCCGTTTATCTATAGTGGCAGAATGTGGTCTAGCTTGGACAGCTGTGCATCTATGGAGAAAGAATGTGGCAACCCCTGGACAGCGGTGTATCTGTGGAGGTGGAACATGGACACCCCTGTAGAGCAATGTATCTATGGAGGGGTAATGTGGTCGCCCTTGGACAGCAATATATCCATAGAGCTGGAATGTGGCCACCCTTGGACAGCGGTGTGACTATGAAGGAGGCATGTGGTCATTCTTGGACAGCATCCTGTCTATGGAGGAGGAATGTGGCCATCTTTGGGCAGAACTATATCTAGGGAGGTGGAATGTGGCCACTTTTGGGCAGAACCATATCTAGAGAGGTAGGAAATACACCCTTGGACAGCAGTGTGTCTATGGAGGTGGAACGTGGTCACCATTGTACAGCAATGTATCAATGAATTAGGAAAGTGGCCACCCCTGTACAGTAGTGTTTCTATATTTGTAAAGAATTTATCAGTCCAGGTCCACAGGTTAATAGATTCCCAGGAATTTTTCACCCACAAACCTCCTCCTCCCTTTTGGTAGATGATCGGAGTTGGGTGTTGTGGGGGCCTCCATTGGGTTCTGTTGGGTCCATCACCCCTGACAGCGATGCATGGTAAATGAATATTATGGGATATTTCACGACTCGGAGGAAGGAAACTCTGTCCGAAACAAGCGTCCCTGAGATCAAAGCCCAGGGAAGGAAAATGCTTGGGAACGAAATTGTAAAACTCATTGATATGATAATTGGAAAGGGAGCTGAAAAAAAAAATGTTCTTGAGGCACCGGCATAGAAAATAGGTGACAAAGATAGGATGGAGGGTAGTACAGGAGCTGTGAGGGGTTAAAACAAATATTGTATGGGCTTATTGTAGTGATGGAGCTTTGTGAAGGCTAAGTGCATGACGTAATGAATAAGCTGTGCAAAAGCTGTGTGAGGGGTCAGTGCAGGTGCAGGAGGTAGTGAATAAGCTGTGCAGGAGGTAGTAAAGGAGATGTGCTCGGGGTGATGAAGAAGATGAGCAGGAGGTAGTTGAGGAGTTTTGCAGGAGGTGGTGAAGGAGATTTGCAGGACATAATGAAGGAGATGTGCAGGATAAAGTGAAGCAGATGTGTGCCAGGGGTGTTAAAGGAGATGTGCAGGAGGTAGTAGAGAAGTTGTGCAGGAGGTGTTGAAGGAGATGTCCAGGACGTAGTGAATGAGACGTACAGGAGTTAGTGGAGGAGTTGTGCAGGATATAGTAAAGAAATTGTGTGAGGGGTCAATACAGGGACAGGGCTAAATGTGGTAAAGGAGCTCTGTGTGAAGATGTATGGGGGGGGGGGGGGGGGGGGGGGGAGGAGATGAGCAGGAAATAGTGAAGGAGATAGTGAAGGAGATTTTTGGGGTCACCATGGCTTACCGGGGTCTTTGTCCAGGGTTCCCCTCTGGCTGCACAGGCGGACTTTGGAGACCAGGAAGGTACTTCACACAGCTCCTTCCCTACTCTCCTGACCAGTATGTTGCTATATTTGTATTCATTCTTACAAAGTTCCTTACCTGCACCTCACCTGTCCTACCCTCTACTGACCCCTCTCACAGGTCCCCTCCTGTGTCCCATCAAGTATGTGTGCCATTCCTGCACTTCTCACAGTTTCTTCCCTACTCTTCTGATCAGTATGTTGCTATATTTCTATTAATTATAACACTGCACTTATACCTGCACCTCACCTGTCCTAACCTGCACTGACCCCTCTCACAGCTCCTTACCTGTGTCCCATCTAGTATATGTGACATTCCAGTACTTCACACAGCTCCTTCCCTACTCCCTTGCCCAATATTTTCCTATATTTGTATGATTTTTTACAAAGCTCCTTACCTGCACCTCACCTGTCCTAACCTTTACTGACCCCTCTCGCGGCTCCTTATTTGCACCTGTGTCCCATCTAGTATATGTGCCATTCCTGTACTTCACAAAGCTGCTTCCCTACTCCCCTGCCCAGTATATTCCTACATTTGTATTCATTCTTACACATCTCATTACCTGCACCTTACCTGTCCCAACCTGTACTGACTTCTCTCACGGCTCCTTACCTTTGTCCCATCTAGTATACGTGCCATTCCTGTGTGTCACACAGCTCCTTCCCTATTCCCTTGCCCAGTAAGCTCCTACATTTGTATTCATTCTAACACAGCTCTTTACCTGCACCTCACCTGACCTAACCTAACTTGACCTTTCTCACAGCTCCTTACCTGTGTCCCATCTATTAAATGTTCCATTCCTGTACTTCACACAGCTCCTTCCCTACTCCTCTGCCCAATATGTTTCTATATTTGTATTACTTTTTAAACAGCTCCTTACCTGCACTGTACCTGTCCTAACCTGCACTGACTCCCCTCACAGCTCTTTACTTGCACCTGTTTCCCATCAAGTATATTTGCCATTCCAGTACTTCACACAGCTCCTTCCCTACTCCCCTGCCCATTATGTTCCTATATTTGTATTCATTCAAACACAGCTCCTTACCTGCAGCTCACCTGTCCTAACGTTTACTGACCCCTCACGCGGCTCCTTATTTGCACCTGTGTCCCATCTAGTTTATGAGCCATTCCAGTACTTCACACAGCTCTTTCCCGACTCTCCTGCCCAATTTGTTCCTTTACAGTATTTGTATTTATTCTTACACATCTCCTTACCTGCACCTCACCTGTCCTAACCTGTACTGACTCCTCTTACAGCTCCTTACCTTCACCTCTGTCTCATCTGGTATATCTGTCATTCCTGTGGTTCACACAGCTCCTTCCCTACTTCTCTGTCCAGTATGTTCCTACATTTTCATTCATTCTTACAAATCCCCTTGCCTGCACCTCACCTGTCCTAACTCTTTACTGACCCCTCTCACAGCTACGTATCTGCAACAGTGTCACATCCAGTTTATGTGCCATTCCTATACTTCACACAGCTACTTCCCTACTCTCCTGACCACTACGTTCCCATATTTATATTAATTTTAACACAGCTCTTTACCTGCACCTAACCTGTCCTAACCTATACTTACGCCTATCGCAGCTACTTTTCTGTGTCTGTGTTCTTCGGTTCTAGTTTATGTGCCATTCCAGTACTTCACCCAGCTCTTTCCCTACTCTCCTGCCCAATATGTTGCTATACAGTATTTGTATTTATTCTTACACACCTCCTTACCTGCACCTCAACTGTCCTAACCTGTACTGACCTCTCTCACAGCTCCTTACTTGTGTCCCATCTAGCATGAGTGCCATTTCTGTACTTCACACAGCTCCTTCCCTACCCCCTGCTCAGTATGTTCCTACATTTGTATTCATTCTAACACAGCTCCTTACCTGTACCTCACCTATCCTAACCTCTACTGACCCCTCTCACAGCTCCATACCTGTGTCCCATCTGGTATATGTGCCATTCCTGTACTTCACACAGTTTCTTCCTTACTCCCCTGCCCAGTAAGTTCCTACATTTGTATTAATTCTTACACAGCTCCATACCTTTCACATCACCTGTCCTAACCTGTACTGACCCCTCTTACAGCTCCTTACCTTCACCTCTGTCTCATCTGGTATATCTGCCATTCCTGTACTTCACACAGCTCCTTCCCTACTTTCCTACCTAGTATGTTCCTACATTTCATTCATTCTTACACAGCTCGTTACCTGCACCTCACCTGTCCTAACCTGTACTGACCTCTCTCACAGCTCCTTACCTGTGTCCCATCTAGTATATGTGCCATTCCTGTACTTCACACAGCAACTTCCCTACTCTCCTGACCACTATGTTCCTATATTTGTATTAGATCTAACACAGCTCTTTACCTGTACCTCACCTGTCCTAACCTCTTCTGATCCCTCCCACAGCTCCTTACCTGTATCCCATCTAGTGTATTTGCCATTCCTGTACTTCACACAGCTCATTCCCTACTCTCCTGCCCAATATGTTCCTATATTTGTAGTCATTCTTACACAAGTCCTAACCTGCACCTCACGTCTCCTAACCTATACTGACCTCTCTCACAGCTTCTTACCTGTGTCCCATCTAGTATATGTGCTATTCCTGTATTTCACAAAGCTCTTTCCCTACTCCCTTGCCCATTATGTTCCTAGATTTGTATTCATTCTTAAACAGCTCCTTACCTGCACCTCACCTGTCCTAACCTGTACTGACTTCTCTCACTGCTCCTTACCTGTGTCCCATCTAGTATATGTGCCATTCATATCCTTTACACAGCTACTTTCCTACTCTCCTGACCATTATGTTCCTATAATTGTATTTATTCTAACACAGCTCTTTACCTACACCTCACCTGTCCTAACCTGTACTGATCCCCCTCAGAGCTCCTTCCTGTGTCCTATCTAGTTTATGTGCCATTCCAGTACTTCACACAGCTCCGTCCCTACTCTACTGCCCAATATATTCCTATATTTGCATTTGTTTTTACACATCTCCTTACCTGCACCTCACCTATCCTAACCTGTACTGACCTCTCTCACAGCTCCTTACCTGTGTCCCATGTAGTAGATGTGCAATTCCAGTACTTCACACAGCTCCTTCACTTTGCCCCTGTCCAGTATGTTCCGAAATTTGTAATAATTTTTAAACAGCTCCTTACCTGCTCCTCACCTGTCCTAACCTGTTCTGACACCTCTCACAACTCCTTACCTGTGTACCATCTCACCTGTCCTAATCTGTACTGATCCCTGTCACAGCTCTTTACCTTCGTCCCATCTAGTAAATGTGCAACTCCAGTACTTCAGAGAGTTCCTCACCTACTCCCCTGTCCAGTATGCTCCTATATTTGTAATAATTCTTACACAGCTTTTTACCTGTAGCTCACCTGTCCTAACCTGTACTGACCCCTCTCACAGCACCCTCTCCTGCCCAGTATTTCCCTATGTGAGTATTAATTCTTACACATGTCCTTACCTGCACCTCTTCTGTCCTAACCCGTACTGACCCCTCTCACAGCTTCTTTCTTGCACCTGTGTCCCATCTAAAATAAGTGCAATTCCTGTACTTCACACAGTTACTTCCCTACTTTCCTGCCCAATATGTCCCCATATTTGTATTAATTCTTACACATCCCCTTACCTGCACCTCTCCTGTCCTAATCTGTACTCACCTCTCTCACACCTCCTTAATGCACCTGTGTCCTGTCTAGTTTATGTGACATTCCTTTACTTTACACAGCTCCTTCCCTACTCTCCTGACCAGTATTTTCCTATATTTGTATTAATTCTTACACATCCCCTTACCTGCACCTCACCTGTCCTAACCCTTTACTGACCCCTTTCACACCTCTTTAACTGCACCAGTGTCCTTTCTAGTTTATCTGCTATTCCTGTACGTCACACAGCTTCTTCCCTACTCTTCTGACCACTATGTTCCTATATTTGTACTATTTCTAAAACAGCTCCTTAGCTGCACCTCATCTGTCCTAACCTGCACTGACCCCTCTCACAGCTCCTTACCTGCACCTGTGTCCCATCTAGTATATGTGCCATTCCTGGACTTTTTACAGCAACTTCCCTTCTCCCCTTCCCAGTATTTTCTTATATTTGTATTAATTCTTACACAGCTCCTTATCTGTCCTAACCTGTACTGACTCCTCTCACAGTTTCTTACTTACGCCTTACCTATCCCACCCTCTACTGACCTCTCTCACAGCACTTTACCTGCACCTCACCTGTCCCACCTTGAACTGACCCCTCTCACAGCTCCTTACCTGCAGCTCACCTGTCCCAACCTGTCCTTACCCCTCTCACAGCTCCTTACCTGCAGCTCACCTGTCCCAACCTATCCTTACCCTTCTCATAGCTCCTTCGTTACATCTTAATCTTAATTGGTACTATTCCTGTACAAACCATTCACTACATCTTCTTCCCAACCTGTTCTGACCTCTTACACACCTCCCTTACTACACCTCCAGCTCACCCCTCAGAAAGCTTCTTAACTGCACCTCTGTTCCAGTCTGTACCGACCCCTCGCCCTGCAGCCCCCTCACTACTCCCATGGCTATTATTTTCCTATATTTGTATTTACCCTTACCTGCACCTCTGCCCGCACCTCTGCCCTAACCTATACGGACCCCTTTATCCCAACCTATAATGACCCCTCTCACAGCTCCTTCACTTCCCCTCTTCCTGTCCCTTATCCCCCCTGACCCCTCACCAGCCCTTCTTGTTCTCCCCACTTTGTCTGGTCTCTGACACATACAGCAGCATATGTTCTGCATCGTTCTCTGCAACCACACTGCAATGTTTTTCAATTGACACATTTATTAAAAGTGTATTTTTTGAGATGGGCCGGGGTCCAGCTTGGCAGGATGGAAAGAAGCAAGGAGAGGAGGGAGTGCCAGGATTCTGTCAGTGTGCTGTGCCAGCTTCATTGTCTATGCAGAGCACTGTGAGGGTCAGAGTAAGGTGAGGGATGGTGGCGCAGCTCAGGGGGTCCGGGAAGAAAGGGTGGGTGAGGATCCAGAGGTCACAGGGACAATGCAATTAATTCTACAAGGCTGCCTCTGATTGGTTCATTACATTTCTTACTAATATCTGTGGAATGATGTTCACATAGCAAAAAATGCACATTGTTCTATTGTGTGTCACACAGCCAGCGGTGCCCATTGTAGAATTGAGGAGAGAATTGGCACTACAAATATGAAAGAGGCTTCATTATTCACTAAAACCCAAAGATGAGCGCATAGAAGCCCTGAGACCAAATCCCCGGTAGAATCGCCCATCACTTGGGCACCCTATTGATGGGATTTCTGCCCTGAGATCATGAGGATGAAAACCTGCTGGGTTCCCATGCCCAGTACTGGGCATAGCAGGGGTACAGACCAAGGAAATTAACTCCAAAATGATGGGAAGCCCTCCAGTAATGGGCACAGAAGGTGTACACCACGGGTCTGTACCCCTGCTGTGCCTATTATGAGGCTCCCACCATCCTAGTGCTGATTTTCCTGGTCAGTACCCCTGCTGTGCCTATTACTGGAGGGGTTCCCACCATTCTGAAGCTGTGCCTCATGGTCTGTACCCTTTCTGTGCCTATTATGAGACTCCCCTATCGCAGTGCTGACTTTCTTGGTCAGTACCCCTGCTGTGCCCAATATGATGGGTTCCCATCATACCTGTACTAAGTTTCCAGGTCTGAACCTCTGCTGTGCCCATTATGGGTGGCTCCCGGGATGCCCAAGCTGAGTTCCCAGGTTTGAGCACTTATTATTATTATAGGGTCTTTCACATCTCTGACCTAAGTTCCAGGGTCTATACACCTGTTGTACCCATCATGAGTGGCTCTTATCAGGCAATTGCTGAGTTCCCAGGTATGTACTCTTGCTGTGCCCTCTATGAGAAGGTTCCATTTTCCCGGCCCTGAGTTTCTGGGTTTGCAGATTTGCTGTTCCCAATTTTAGGGGCTCTTTCATTCCAGAACTGAGTTTTGCACTTGCAGTGACTATTTTGATATGTTTCCACCATACCTATACAAGTTCCCACATCTCAACCCATGCCCATTATCAATGGCTACCACCATGCCCATGTTGAGTTCCCAGGTCTGTATACTACCTGTGCCCATTATAGGAGGCTTCCATTATCCCTGCCCTGAGTTCCTGGGTTTGCACACCTGCCCTGCCCATTATAGGTACTTCCATCATTTTTTCCTGGGATCCCCTTAACCTTCTGTTGCACAGAATCAAAGCCATTCTCACTGTTTCCAAAGTGCAGGAAAATCTATGGCTGACATATTGGATTATGCGCTGTCAATAAATAAAGTACCCATGGGAAGGATTGTCCTTGAATTAATTTGCATATACTTCATATCCATTAGTTTTTACAATCAGAAAAAATGAGACCCTGTTTTGGAATAGAAAGATTGGGGGGGGGGGGGGTAAAGAGAGAGCAAAGGGAGGAAATACACGTAGACAGAGATCCATAGATGATTGATAGATTTATTTCTACATGTTTCAATGATAAAGTATTACATATAATTATGTCTCCACCTAAAGAGATCTGATTGAAATAATAGAACCTTCCAAGAATTCATATTTCATACTTCATATTTCTTTCTATTTTATTTATTTCTAATGTAAACTCTGTAAAGATTAAGAAATCATTCTGAGCCCCTTCTATGTATTGAGGTGGGGTGAGAATTGTGTGTGTGAAAGCAGATGGATAATTCTATGGAGAGATTCATCCAGATATATAGTCGGGGTGACATCGCTCTCGGTGTGCTGCCAGCAGGGTACGGATATAATATATACACACACAGCCGCCAGCCACTGAGCTAATCAGAAAATTGATCAGAATTAAGGGAGGGACACCCTGTACGGGACGTGAGGCGAATCCATCATGTGCAACGCATCGCCGCCCTGCAACATTCCAACAGATCGCAGATTATGATGTCATCGCGGGTCACAAAACCAAATGAGGGGGAAATGGTCTGCAGGAGGTGGGGTGAGGGGTTAATTACTCTGGTGATGGCAGGTTGAACAGTGTTCTGCAAGGGATGAAGGGTTAATGATGATAGGATATAATAATGGTCTGCTGGAACTGGAGGATAAAGGGTTAAATGAGACATATTTTATATTCACTGCAATCTTAATAAAAAGGTCTGTGGGGTTTCTCTGCATTAACCCCCAAGGCATGCATGTTAGCTGTTACTATAGTTCCGTAATCTTCAGAGCATTGCCAATGCCTTGACCTTTGGAGAACATCAATGCCGCAGACCCCCTGCTTACTGAAATAACCTTATCTGCAGAGCATTGCGCAGCCATCTTATGGTCCTGGGGATCATTGCCGAGTGGTTGGGACTGTACATGTGCTCGCCCAACCTCCTAATTTTAAAAGAAAAATCCAAATTCAACCCTATCTAGACATCTGATTTAACCAGCTCACACACATTATCATCTGCTTCTCCAGGGTAATAAAGTGAGGTGTGTATTATAATCCCAAATGAGGTATCTGTGGTCAGTTGCGAGGAGATCTTTACCCTAGCTGGGGTAACAGCTGGACCCTCTCTCCTCCTTCTCCTCAATATCCTCTTTCTCCATCTTCTCCCCTTTGACCACCTCTTTGGCTTCCCTTATAACCTCACGGAGGTAGAATACTGGCTGGGCCCGTACCTCAGACACCTTCCGGGCAAGGTAGTGACCCCGGGTGCCCAATAACAGATCACATCCTGGTAGGAATGGGTTGGGACATGATCCTCGAAGGAAGGAGAGGGCAAGTTCCTCTAGGATCCCCAGGAAACATGAGGCTGCATTCTGTGTTTGGCACAGGAACCCAAGTGGGAGCCTCTCACAGGCATGTATGAGGGTGATCCATAATATATAAGGACCTGGACCTCCAGGCTGCTGGAGTATTGGCCCCAACACTGCCATAGAGGCTCTTAGGACCCTGGACAAGGCTGGGTGCAAGCAACGTCGCATGTAGAGCTCAACCCCTGGGAAGCCCACCCGCCACTGTCCCTCAGCACCCCATGGAAGAAGATGGAATGACTTAGGTGGGAATCCATCATCACCTAACCAGTCATCAAGATACTGGGCCCCGGGAGGCCAACCCTGAACCTCTACAACAGGGACAACATCAAAGCGAATGAGGAGGCCACTAGGTTTCGATAGCAGTATTGAGGCACAATTACCCCACAGCTCGGCTTTCTCTAAGGTCAGTGGAAGAGAAGAATCGGACAGATTGGACACTGCAGACAGTAGAGAAGGAAGGAACCACTGAGATATATGGTGTGGTGTCAGGTGTGGGTTGTCAGAGCTGAGCTGTGGAGGTGGAGGTTCCCACAGAGATATGGGAAGGACATAGTGGCATGGACAGGACTGGGACAGGTCATCAGGGGATGGTAGACGGAGGATGGGGACAAGCAACGTATAGGAGATGGAGCATGAAATGAAAGGGGATAAAGCCCCTAAATCAGTGGGGGAAACATCAAGTAGTCCAGAACATAATCCACCAGAAAGGAGAAGCAAGGCGTTGGGGGATGGCAGAGGATGAATCTGACCTGGAGAAGGAAAAAGAAAAATATAAGCTGATATCTATGATAACAGAGAAAAAAATAGGTAAAACAATGCAAATAATATAATAAATTGCAGTGACACAGCAGACACTCGATGAAGGGTTATAGTTATGGGGTTATTGGCTTCCAAACACAAATAACCTTTCATGATAGGACAGAATTAGGATAAAGAAAGTGAATCACTCAAGGCTTGCCATGGTGTAAATGGTGGGCATGGTGGCTAAACGACATTGTGCCATCTTGCTTCATCAACTACTCCCATCTGGCTATAGGTCATTTCAGAACCAAAAGGAAGAAAGAGTGAAAGACCTTAAAGATCAGACCAGGGAGCGGAGATGTTATGGCCAACAAGTCACTGACTGTAGGTATCACTCAATGGCTGAAGGGAAAAATATCTCTATCCAGGGCCACCACCCAATATTTGGGCTATTCTAGGAGGCAAATCCTTCCCCCAGTCCTCCCCAGGAAGGCATTCTGGTTTATAGAC
>NC_092859.1:984336-996253 GCF_032062135.1 Pyxicephalus adspersus
ATAAAAACAAAACTATTGACATAAAAGATTAGAGATGACAAACATACAGCAGCACAATAAAAACACCCTAAATGTAAAACACGCAACCAAACTCTCCAGGTAAACCAGAATTAAGTTGGCAGGCCAGGTGTTTGCCTTTCAGAAATATCCCAAAGCAGGATAAGATATTTCTATTTCAAGAATGCCATTGAGCTGGCCCCGCTATGTAAATGACAGCTGGAATTTCTTACCAGCGATGAAGCAGCTGGGTAAATACCCAGTTTGTGACCCCTTTCCCATGTATTCCTGTAGTGTAGCGATCCGCATTGAACTCTCCCCTCGATGTGACAGAGCAGAAAGGAGCTAATTAGAAGACAAGAAAAGATGGCAACAAGAGCCAAGTGATAATGTGAATCGTTGGAGTAAGAAATCTGCTCCTAAAAACTGTCAACGCAAAAGAATAAACACGTCCAAATGGTTGTAATTTATGCAGATATTCAGTATAGAGGGCCGATGGCTTGGCAGGCAAATGCTGGAAGACTTAATGCCAATAGAAGGGAGAAGGGATCAGTTTCCTGGCCGTGGCCCCTTTAGAACTGGAAGGGTCATCATTTACAGTGCCGGGCCTGGGCCCCAGCTATCCGGGTTTTCTAAATCAGGGTTCCATGGATCCTTATTGTTCTCCCAGAGGTTGTCAGGGGTTCCTTGAACAATTTCTGCCTGGTAGGTCAGTTACCACTGACACCAATAATCTTTTGGCTATGTTTAAGGGTTCTTCCCACTGACCAGCACTTGGTTAAGACTGGAAGAAATGGTTTTAATTTCCAGACCTGAAAGCAGGTGGTGCTGTTGAGAACTTTTTATGGTTTTCGGAGCTCTCTGTATTGGCTTGGGTGCATAAGCCCCATTTACAGCTCTCTTTACACAGAATCAATGTGAATGATGAATTTTACAATCAGTGAGTTAGAACAGTGACTGTACCCCCTCGCTACAGAAGGAACCCCATCCCCTTACTCCAGCTGCCTTCTAAGCTGGCTAAGAGAGAGACAGTCTGAAGGCAAACATCTTTATCTATACTATAAGTGCCCTAGCACTCCTCTGTCACACTGAATAAATGTTTGTCATGGGAAGATTTAATATATCATTGTGGTAAAGATAGAAAACATCAGCTCACAAATGTATTCATTAATCTGAACCAATGACGATAAATTGGGTGTCAAGGTCTTGGCTGTGCTTTGTTGTAAAGGGTAAAGGAGTGAGACAACTTCACACACAGGAAATCAACTGTTAGACTTTAAGCAGATTTTTTTATTTTTGGAGAAGTACAATAAGAACCTCTAGCAGTTTTTATTTCTCTGGCCCACCTCTGTGACCTCCCTGCCCCGTGTCCTGTATATAGCAGAGCTCTGTGTGCTACAAATCCATGAAGAGTAAGAAATTATTAATATTGGGTGGCATAACCGTGTGGGAGAGGATGCAACATGCAAAGCATTATAAAAAGCATGGTCAATTATTCATTGCTCCTCCACGTGCATTTCAGGCATCAACATGTGAACTGGAGACATGCTAAGACCTCTCAGTCAATACGTTTTAGCATTCTCTAAAGAGCAACTGTCATTAGTTACCTGTGTCTCTCTCTGTAAAGCCCACCTTCCACATGACAGGGCCCTTTAAATGCAATTTAACACATGTTAAGGGAGTTTTCAGTGTAAAAATCAGGATCATTGGCTATGAGAAACAGAGAATGGACCTAGGACAAGTCAACATTTCCTGTGGCCTCCTTGCAAATGATCTTCAACCCATTTAGGACCCTAATTGCCTTTTCCTGTACTGTCTCTGTGTGTCCATCTTGGTAGAGGTACAGGTAGAGATTTACCCCCTGATGACTGATGTGGTAATGATAGAGGAAGAGGAAACTCAGATCACAGATTGGATAAAGGAGATGCAGGGAGATCTTTGCACTGCAGCTCCTCAGGTATAGCTGCTCTTCCAGCAAGGAGAACGATAAGCAGGACTATGGGGACACCACCAAATATCACTCCAAATCTGGTATCTCTTACAGAGACTTCAGTCCCTGAGATGACCCCACACGGCAGATGAGGATACAGAACAGGAAGTGCCCCAAAATACTGATATGAGGGTTCATGGTACTGCTTAGACGCAAATAAATATTTCTTGTAACACTCTTCACTTTTCAACTTTAGTTCTACTTTACAATTCTGTATTTAGAGTTATTTCCACCCCCCATTGATGGTAAAATGCCTACCTACTAAGGAGAAGATGAGGTCCTTGGCCTGCACACAGCTCTGCAGGACTTCCTTCCCCTGCAGGGTGCTGCTCTCTCTCCTCTCCAGCTCCTCCAGGAGTTTGTTTATCTCTTCAATTCGAGAGCCGGAACAGAAATCCACCTCCGTCAGAGGCCGGGCCGACGAAGTCATCCTGCAAAACCGGGCATTTAGATTACCAATCTGGTTAGAGAGTTTAATAAAAAAGACATCAAAGTTCATTAAGTTCAATCACTGACAAACTGCAAAATGAAAATACCTGCAGGGCTGATAAATTTTACTTGAATATTCAAAATGTGAGAACTTCTCTCCAGGTTCAGGTGGCACAGGAATGAGGTCCTTTGGATGGAGGTTCTCCCACAGTTTTCTTTATTGATACCATTATTGGAGCTAAATCTATAACAATCTTGAGGAGGTTTTAAAATGACTTTCTCATTCAATAGGACAATCCATAACTCAATAACTCATCATGAAGATCTCCCAATACCAAAGTCATCATCCATATAGAGTGTGATCATTATCAATCTACTTACCCAACGCCCCCTGGTGGCTGTCGCCCGATGTGCCGCTCTCTGACTGGTGACCCTTGTACCTAGTTTGAAGGAATCCTTGGATATTTGTATATTGATGTATATGATTATGGATCCCTATGTGTCCTGATGAAGCAGACTGAATCCATGAAACGTGTCGTCTAATATTATGGGACAAATTTGTTTTTTCTAATGTGGATCTCATGTTGAGATAAGATTGTTTATAATTTCTATTTTATTATCCTTTACGTCTAAAAAAAATATGTACATGTTTTCAGAACTGAGCTGCCTTCAAAGTCCCTGCAATTGCCACCTAGTAGCTTGGTAGACATTCCATTCCAAACTATGAGTGTTATTATGATGTTGCCCTCCCACCATGTCCATTTATATAAATCCACTTCAATGGGAAATAATATGGAGTTGTGATCCCTCCTACAGAAACCTTCACTCCTCCTCCTATAGGAATTTGCCCCCATTGGTGAGGTCAGGTACTGACGGTGGGGATTTGCCCCCCATTGGTGAGGTCAGAGTACTGATGGTGGCGACTTGCCCCCATTGTTGAGGTCAGGTACTGATGGTGGGAAATTGGTCCCATTGGAGGGGTCAGGTACTGATGGCCCGGATTTGCCCGCACTGGTAAAATTGTGATCCCTCCTACAGAAACCTGCACTCCTCCTCCTATAGAAAATTGCCCCCATTGGTGAGGTCAGGTACTAATAGTGGGAATTTGCCTCATTGATGAGGTCAGGTGGTGATGGTGGGAATTTGCCCCCATTAGTGAGGTCAGGTACTGATGGTGGGGATTTGCCCAATTGGTGAGGTCAGGTACTGATGGTGGGGATTTGCCCCTATTGGTGAAGTCAGGTTCAGATGGTGGGGATTTTCCCCACATTGGTCAGGTCAGGTACTGATGTTGGAGGAGAAGACGTGGCTCACCATTCCAATTCCCCCTAAAGATGTTCAGTACTCCTGACCATCACACCTATATGAGCTTGTTGGATATTTCATTCCAAACCAATGAGCATTATTATGAAGTTACCCTCCTATCCCCATGCCAATTTATAGAACTCTTCACTCGTCCTCTTGTAGTAATTTGCCTTCCTTTGTAAGGTCAGGTACTGATAGTGGTGATTTGCCCATTGGTGAGGTCATGTACCTATGTTAGGGATTTTAACCCATTGGTGAGGTCAGGTACTGATGGTGAGGATCTGCCCCTATTGGTGAGGTCAGGTACTGATGGTGGGAATTTGCCCCCATTGGTGAGTTCCAGTACTGAAGGTGGGGATTTGCCTCCTATTGATGAGGTCAGGTACAGATGTTGGAGGAGAAGACCTGGCTCCTGACCATTACACCTATATGAGCTTGTTGGACATTTAATTCCAAACCAATGAGCGTTACTATGAAGTTTCCCTCCTCGCCCCATTCCCAATTAATAGAACTCTTCACTCCTCCTTTTGTACGAATTTGCCCCCTTTGTAAGGCCAGTTCGTGATGGTGAGGATTTGCCCCCATTGGTGAGGTCAGGTACTGATGGTAAGGATTTGCCCCCTATTGGTGAGGTTTATCAGGTACTGATATTGGGTAAGAAGCTTAGCTAACCATTTCAATTCACTGCAAAGGTGTCCAGTAGGGTGAGGTCAGGGCTCTGTGCAGGACACTCGGGTTCCCGCACACCAAACTGGTGACCCTCATGTTTTTATGGAGGGGGCTTTATACCTCAGGGCGCAGTCATGGGGGGGCAGACAAGGGTTTTCACTAAACTGCGAACAAGGCTGGAAGAGTCCAGTTGTCTACAATGTCTTTGTCGGCTTGTGAATTACCAGGACACCTGAATGTCATCCTTTGGAATCGGGTGACCATATAAAAGATGTGAGGATCAGTTGTCTACAAACATTTGGCCATGATGTATATTTACACAAGATCAGTTTCCTATACATTCATTAAACCTACCCTAACCTCCCTTATGTTATAGAGGCGTCCTCATGCTGATCTCATAGTTTTTCAGCATTTATTAATCCTTCCCCAGCTCAGCTTTTACAAGCTCTATTCTTGTTATGTATATCAGGCAGGGTGGGGGTTGTTGGTGGAGTTGGGTTCCATTACCATCACCCAGAAGAAAGATCTTCTATTTATGAACATTATATTTATTTTGCCCATTTTCCATTTTAGAGAAAACTCAATTTAGCAGCAGACTATATAATCTGCCGTATGTACAAGGAATGCATTCCGTGAGAAACGTATGTGATCTGCCAGTGCTCTCCTTCCTCTAACAATATCCTTCCCTTATGGAACACATCAGTTCTGTTTCCTGGAGAAGAACCTCAAAATCCCTCAACTTTGTCTCTACAAACTGCTTCTGTGGTCCCCAGCCCTGGCCAATCCTCCACCTCACATGTAAGCACACCAATGGCTAATTAATAAGATTGACAGTTTTATTACCCAATACTGAGGTGCTCGAAGAAGGGTCAGGGGCATTGGGCAACCACAGAAATTTGTGAGCACATTGTATCTGACCCCATGTGAGAAGTTGGACAGATTTGGACTTCTTGTATGACCGTGCTGCAGTTGTTTGATGCACCATTGTTTCCAGCTCATTGCCATTCCCACCTTGGCCACCAATGATTTCATATGCAAACTTTACCCCTAACTTAAGGAAATACACCAGCCGGGACATTGAACCCCGACAGGTGGAGTGAGGACATTGATGATCTGGTTACAATTGCCCCTGACAAGGATAAGGGTATAATATATAACTCTTATATATGACTCCCCCCTTTATATAGACTGATCAGCCAGAATGTTGAACCCCCAGGTCATGGGATAACATTAATGATCTGGTTACATTGACCCCTCACAATAATGGGGGGTTAATTTAGCAGCCAGTAAACAGTCAATTTTAGAAGGTGATGTGTTGGAGAGAGGAAAAAGGGGTAAATATTTGGATCTGAGGGACTCCAACAAGGGACAAGTTGTGTGGTCTGTATGATGGGTCAGACATCTGGACTTGTGGGGTGTCCCTGGTATGCAATTGTTAGTAGCTACAAAAGGTTAGCTAGGACAATTGGTGAGCTGGTGACAGGGTCATTGGGGTTCATGGCTCATTGATACTTTTGGAAGAGGAGGGAGATGTATTGCTGAAAAAAAACAAGATATTCATAATAAAAAGGTGCCACCACACATAGAACATAACTGATTGCTATGTATGGGGCCCGAGTGGTCATAGACCAGTCAGGGTGTCCATGCTGACCCCGGTCCACAGACAAAAGTCCCTACAATGGGCATGTGGCCAGCAACTGGACCATGGAGCCATCTAAGAAGGAGACCTGGTTTGATGAATCAACTGTGGATGGCTGGGTGAATAATTTATCTGGGAAAAGATGGTTGCAGGGTACAGTGGGAAGAAGGCCAGCTGGTGGAGGCAATGCAACCCAACTGATCTGCTGCTAACATCTTGGTGCCGGACACCTACAATGATCTAATGGCGTCCATGTCTGGATGGGTTAGAATGGAAACCTACACAATATCCCGCCAGGGTTTAATACACATCATCATGTGTATCTAATGAAAGGGTTACATTATAAAATGGGGGTATGAAGGCTATTTTAGGAGGTGGGCTGTCCACAAGGACTCTCACCTTCTTGTTGGAGAGGTTTAGGCATCCAAGACGTCTTTCATCCGGGCAGGAAACCGGTCTTCAGCTCCCCCAAAAGATGACAATACTTCATGAAGATCTTACGTGTCACCACCTGGAAGAGAATGAAGACAATGCAATGGCCTGGTGAAGATTTGGAGGGGCCAATATTATCCATATCCACACACATCCAGCTACTAGAGATGTGGTCAATTCAAAATGGATAATTCACTTATGAATGGATGGAGCCTTGGAGGACCTGTCCATGAATCTGGAAAAATAACAGCCGTTCCTTTTTTCTCTTACAATGCAGTGCCAGACCCTCACTACTTATCCTCAGACCCCTCACCATCCTAAGGCTTCTACCCCCCTCATGGTCAACCAACAAAGGATGGACCAATAGGTGAAGATGTGACATTCTGATGGTGCAACACAAAGATTAAAAGACAGAAATAGGGAAGGGGGGGTACCTGGTGCATATTGTGGGGCATTGAGGACGTATGGGAAATTATTGGTCAGATTTACCACATTGAAGGTGTAAATGGGCCCTCAAGGTGCATCTGATTGTTGGGGCCCCTGTTCTTTATACTTGGGACAGTGCTCCATCAAATTACACCACACTGGAGGAATTCTGGAAATGGGTTTTTGATAATAATAACAAACAATACAAAGTGCACAGAACAATGCGGAATAACAACAACACATAACACATCGCAGTACACAAAACCTTTCTATTCCTGTTTTTATCAGGGCTTTGGATTCCCCTCCACCAATCTCAGGTGATTTTACCTTTCTGTGATTTAGGTGTCTTCAGTAACACAGACTGTGTCAGCAATCTCTGTCCCCTCTTCCTGGTTGTGACGGAGGCACACCTGTCCCCACCCCCTTACCTGTTTCCTTACCACCTGTGCTCCTTCTTCCCTCCTCTTCACTAGAATCCTGACCTGTCCTACCTGTTACCTGTAGAGCTTACCTCCGCCTCCCTGCACTGATTGCAGTCACACCTGGAGGCACTGTCGCCAGGCTGTGCTGCTTTCCAGGAAAGGTTACTGACAACAGACGGAGGAATGGAGCAGATGGTGACACAAATCACCCAATATAAATCTGTGTACAAAGATCTGTGACAGGTGGATGAGATGCAAAATTAAAGTGGCCCTGTCACCAACCTAGAGCCCCATTTACCTGTAGCAGGTACCTGAAGCAGGAGTATATTACTTACCTTTCCTGCAATCTATACCAAACACAGATTCACTGCAGAGGAATCACAGGGTGAATCTTCTAATAAAATAGCTTTGTCACCTTTGTCTTATTGTTCTCCCGGAGCGATTTTCTTGCTGTACATGAGGTTTGCATGTCTCTCTTCTAGTTCTACAGTTGCATTTGTTTAAGGTAATACACCTTCAAGTGAATATCACTGGAACCACTTTGATGCAATTTACTTGGGCCACTTAATTTGGCATTGTAGTGGTGTAGCAGCACCGTACGCCTCTCTTCATCAGCAGATAACGCCATTTATGTATATATGTATATATATGTCATCATATTCCAACGCTCAGACTCTCCCTGCACATCCCCTGATGAAGCCTTTTGGCGAAACGCGTCGGGTTTCAGATCTTTGAGCCTTTTGTACTTCTGTTGCAACATTCATTCAGAGGACTTTTTGTTTAGTAAGCGAGCCATATCCCTAATAATATAATACTGGGGGATACTTCATAGTCCTAAATGTGATTTTACGATCTTTGCTTTTCTTTGTGTCACCCACATTGTATTTATTTGAAAAATACACTTAAATTATTTGCCAAAAACCCCCCCTGCCTTTTTCTACTTCTTTTATCGCATATTTTGTAATGCGTTTTTCATGCGTTATAACCAACCAATCATGTTGGTGCTGCTGGTTTCCCTGGAAGCTTCGGGCCTCATTCATTGCTGACCGTTGCAGTATTGCATGATTCACCGCGTATTTCACCATAGATTAGATGCATGGCTTGTAGTTCCCTAGCATTCAGTGGCCCCCCAATGCTCCCTTACAGATGCCAGTTCCCTCCATGTGCCAATGGGATACACTAAAATTCCAATGTGGGTGCGGAAGTTTCCATGTTCCAGCGGAACCTAAACGCACAGAAACGCATTGCGTTACCAGATGCGCCTTCATGCAAGTGCCAGCAATGGTGATGTAATCTCTGGATGCAGCCTGCAATCTAATTACAGCGTGTCCTCTATCCCTGGGGAGTGCAGGGGAGCGTGCGTGCTGGGATGCCATCAGTGATTGCTATCTACACATTCTGTGATGTCATCCGAGCTGCCAATACAAATATCAGTCTAATATATGAGAATAAAGCATGATGGCCGCACTGCATCTGTACTGATACCGAGAATTGTGACACATAAATATTTTCTTATTAGGTCAATGCTTTGAAATATTTTGCATTTGTCCCCAGCCAGGAGATGGCGCTGTAGGCTCCTTCCTTTTTTACCTGTTTTATTATAGTTATTAATAATAATGGGGGTTCGCTTTAAATATTATTTAGACTATAAATGATCCTCAGAGCTGCAATAATTGCTCACTCGATCAATCCCATCTCTCAGGAATCCCTGCACTATTACCCCAGCCCTGGGGAGGTGTCATTTATCGGTGGGTCAAATCCATCAGGTCATTGTGATTAGCACCGAATCTGCATCTGGGGACATTAACAATAACATTTATTTTGAAAAAGTTTTATTTTTTGGGTTTTGTTCAAAAAGGACTTTTCATAGTTTTAGTTTACAATTAACTCTTTGTGCCAGTAGGGGGCACTCCTGTACGGATTTGGAGGTGGACAATTATCTTATAAAAGGGGGCTTTTGGATTCCATCACTAGCCCCCCTCTAACAAATCCCCACATCATTCAGCGGGGTCTCAATGTGGGGAAAAAGACCCCATATTAGGGAAAGGAAAGGCTTGGAACCTGATGTGATTCAGGAAGGTAAAGGGGGCATGTCACCCCCTATATACACATTGCTGCAAGGTATGGCGGCTGATGGGGTGCTTCAGACCAGGGAGGGGGTGCAGCATTTTAGGTGCAGCTAGGAGGAACATGGGGTAGAGATCCCACCAGCAGAAGAGATAAAAAGGAAAGGAGAGGTTGTTGGGCTCGGACAGTTTTAGGGGGCTTAGTCCTAATTTGAGGGGGTTGCACCCCATTTTGCTAAACAAAAGGGGCCCTCCTATGAAATGATTATGTCCAAACTCTCTCATTAGCCGTCCTTGGCCATCTCGTTTCGTGAGGTTCCCCTGGGCTCAGTTTTTCCCTGTCCTCCCCACATACATGGCCAAGTCTTAGCTGCCAGTATACGTTGCTCCACATATATTATCCAATCACATACTAGGATGTAGGCCGCCCCCCGTTATCCTCCAATTCAAAGACAATTATCCCAGTAAGATCCACCTACCATGGATACCAGGGTTTTATCATTCTCCAATATCTCAAAGCAATTGCAGGTTGTTGTCCTCTTCTACCTGGCTGAGTATCTCCAGGAACCTCTAGACTTCTTTCCAATTGTAGAATTCTGGGCTGGTCAACCGGGCCCCACAGTCTCTCCCTGTTGGGATGAAGCAGTCCCATATCTCAAAACAATTGTAGGTCCCTGTCTGCTCAACCTGGCCGGTGGGCTTTTCTTCTCCCAGGGTAACTCTACAAACCTCTAGGCCTTATGCCAATTGGGCTCTAAATGGGTTCTGTCTCAATCCCCGGATGGGCTGGGCCCAGAGCTTTAGGTCAACACAGTCAAACAGTATTTCCCTGTTGGGATGAAGCAGTCCAATATATTAAAACAAATGTAGGTCTTTGTCTTCTTTAACCTGGCCAGTGGGCTTCTCTTCTCCTAGATCAGTGTTTCCCAACCTTTCTTAGTCGCGGCACATATTTTACAATTAGAAAAATCCCACGGAACACCATCAAAAAGTCAGACACGTAAATTAGCTACCTGCTGCCATCTAGTGGAAGAGGTTTTTTTGGTTCTGCCTATCACTATACATCGCTGGTATAGACAAATGAAGACAAATTTTTTGCGGTAAATAAATCATTTTGGGACCAATTAACTGAAATTGGATAATTTCCCACGGTACACCCGAAGATCTCTCAAGGCACACTAGTGTGCCGCGGAACAGCAGTTGAAAAACACTGTCCTAGGGTATCTCCATAAACCTCTAGGCCTAGTTTGCCTCCAGGCCAGCTAAGACCCAAGGACCAGATGGGCTAAGCCATGTCAAGCAGGTCCCACGTCTACATGACAACTCTCCACTCTCCTCTGAATTTCTAGATATTAATCTTAATCCCTAGAAGACCAGAAGATAGACATCTCTTGTCTAGAAATAAACCCCCCTCTCTACTCCAGGGAGCAAAAGGAGGAGGTCGACCAATCACTGGGATAGGAGATTCAATTCACCAGAATATTCTTCTCCATTGGGATTTCATTACAAATAAATACAATGACAGGAGCTCCCCCAGGTGGGCGGGGCAGTCATTGCTTAAACCGGTCCAGCCCATTCAGCACAAGGACAGCTGTCCCCAGAGGACCCTTTGCAGGATTCACTGAATGTTAAGACAGGAGCTCCCCCAGGGGGGCAGGGCAGTCATTGCTTACACTGGTCCAGCCTATTCAGCACAAGGACAGCTGTCCCCAGAGGACCCTTTGCAGGATTGACTGAATGTTAGGACAGGAGCTCCCCCAGGTGGGCAGGGCAGTCATTGCTTACACTGGTACAGCCTATTCAGCCTAAGGACAGCTGTCCCCAGAGGACCCTTTGCAGGATTGACTGAATGTTAGGACAGGAGCTACCCCAGGTGGGCAGGGCAGCTGTCATTTTGCATCTTGAAGCACCAGACACTTTATTAAGGGATCCTGTCTGGATATCACTGGACCTCAAAAGGTAAGTATTAAGAAAAAACTAATAGGAGCACTTTATTCTACTGTGTCATGTGATTATTTGTAGGGATCATTTAATCCCCTGAGAATGGGTATGGGGTATTGTGTACCTATGTACTTTGTCCCCGGGTTGAGAGGGCAGGTATCCCTTATTATAGGTTTCCAGATTCCTAATAAGAAATAAGTTCCACTTCTACTGCTACCCATAACACTGGAGTCATGTTGTGGTAGAGATTCTCTTCTCAATAATAGCCACCAATGGGGGCAATACATTAAGAAGGTAGGTGTCTCTGGGCTCTATTTAGAAATTATTGCCCCAGTCAGTTCCTCTAAAATCCACTGACAGATGGTCCAATCTCTCTACATGTCTCATGTCAGTTCCTATTAAAACAATGAGTGGTTCTGCCACCTAGTGGCCATTTGTCAGAAGTGCACAGCTGTGACAATAGGAAATACCCTGTTTCCCCGATTATAAGGCACTGTCTTATATTTTTTGAAATGCCAAAATATGCCCTATGTCTTATTTTCAGGGGGCTGTCTTATTTTTCCATGAAGAAGACTACAGTACACATTTATTGTTGAAAATC
>NC_092859.1:997159-998476 GCF_032062135.1 Pyxicephalus adspersus
CTGGCTCAGTGATCTCTGTACAGCACTATGGTATATGTCAGAGCTATATAAATGTATAATAATAGTGTGTGACTATGGGGGGGGGGCATTAGAGTGTCAGCTCCTCTGTACAGAGACTGATGGCACTGGCTCAGTGTTCTCTGTACAGCACTGCGGTATATGTCAGAGCTATAGGAATGTGTAATGTATCAGGTGGATACTGACTCTTGGTATTGCTTATTGTGGTGAGTGTGACCTCTGCTGGTCACGGTTGGGATTGGCACACTTATCATACAGGATAAGGAACATTTCATGCAGCTGTTATTGAAATAAATATATAATAATAAAATTACCATTATTGTCTGGTTTGTCTGGCTCTGTGGTCATGTGACGTGCCATATAGTCTTTATCTCTGAAAATACATGTATAATGTACACATAGGTTAGAGGCGTTCCCGGGGAGGGGTGCAGATTGGGGACATTGTTATATGTTGGGTAGAACTGGTTGGGTCACATTCACACAAGATTTGATTCCAACAGGTGACAGTGAGAAGAACAGCGGAGACAGAGGTGAGTGACGATGGGTAGGACCGCTTACTTGGGGCAATGGGAATACCCCATCCCATCCCCCGTCCCCAATCGTCATACTATTTTATTTGGAGTTTTCCTAGAATTGTAAATGTATTATCAAGGACAACATTGCGGGTGTGAATCTTTCCCCCAAGGAATGTAATGTTATCTCCTGGAATAATGTGCCCCCAGAATTAATTTGTGTAATGGAGAATTGGTTCACTGAGTTTGTCGCCCCCTAGAGTATTGCCTATATATAAAGCATTGCCCCTTACTTATTGCCCCTGGAAAGAAGCAGTGTTGCTGGGATGATGAATAGAGCTTCTTGCCCTCTGGGATAGAGTATTGCTCCACTGAATAAATTAACACATTTGAAGTTAAACATTGGGATAAGGGGGATAATTATTACCCCTGAGAATAAGTGTTGCCCCAGATGTTAGTGTATTGATCCATTGAATAAATTATTGTTGCTGGGATAGAGTATGGTTGTATGGAATAGATTGTTCACCCCTGGGATAGATTATTGCCCCTTGACATGGAAATGCGGCTATCTGGGTGGGCTTGGATAGATGTTTGCAGTTTGCCCCCTGAGATATAAAATCACTTTCTAGAAATGATAATTGCCCCCTAATGAGAGCATTAATTAATTATTCTGCTCCTGTAAAGGAATAATGGCCTCCTAAAATGAATTATTCCAACTGATGGATCATCTATCGCCTCCTAGAGGAAGAACAGATCCTGTGCGATAAGATCACCAATCCCCCCCCCC
>NC_092859.1:1001058-1004071 GCF_032062135.1 Pyxicephalus adspersus
CACTCTGTGCTTTATGTATCTCTGCCCCCTACACTCTGTGCTTTATGTATTTCTGACCCCTGCACTCTGTGCTTTATGTATTTCTGACCCCTGCACAACCTCCTAAGGCCCCCTGAGCACTTCACTTTTGCATTTGTGTTCCATAGCCCCAAATACCGCACTGTGTTGTACATAACATACTTATGGTGCTCATTGTCTCAGCAGTCGTTGAATGGTTCATTTTAGGTCATTGTTGTGGTAGACTCGGATGAAATGTGATCTGCAGGTGATGGTTATCGGTGCTGAGACTGATTTGTGTCTGGAGCTCACACAATAATTGCATGATATTTGAGTGTACAGCTCAGTGCAATGTGTGTGTGTTGTGTATAACAATGACAATTTTATCATCCTTCCCTACAGCTGAGTCTCTGCCCCTTCTATAATTGCACCGTTTAGTGATGTTGGTCCTGGGATGTGGTCAGATATAGAGGTGACCCACAGACAATGGCGCTCTGATTGACAGATGTCACTGCTGTGTGCCGTGTCAGCTTATTGAGAACCTTCGGGAATTCTGCAGCCGTATGCCAGACTGCGACCCTCCCGGCCAATGACACTGCCACAACCTGCCAACAACTCTGCTATAAATATAGAGAGAGAAAAAGTGTGCGTGTATATGTGTATGTGTGTATGTGTGTGTGTGTATGTTTGTGTGTATGTGTGTGTATGTATGTGTGTATATGTGTGTGTATGTTTGTGTGTATGTGTGTGTATGTATGTGTGTGTGTATCTGTGTGTATATGTATGTGTGTGTATGTATATGTGTGTATGTGTGTGTATATGTATGTGTGTGTATGTGTGTATATGTGTGTGTATGTATATGTGTGTGTGTGTATGTGTGTGTGTATATGTGTGTGTGTGTATGTGTGTGTGTGTATGTTTGTGTGTATATGTGTGTGTATGTATGTGTGTGTATGTATATGTGTGTATGTGTGTGTATATGTATGTGTGTGTATGTGTGTATATGTGTGTGTATGTATATGTGTGTGTGTGTATGTGTGTGTGTATATGTGTGTGTGTGTATGTGTGTGTGTGTATGTTTGTGTGTATATGTGTGTGTATGTATGTGTGTATGTGTGTGTATGTATGTGTGTATCTGTGTGTATATGTATGTGTGTGTATGTATATGTGTGTATGTGTGTATATGTGTATGTATGTATATGTGTGTGTGTGTATGTGTGTGTGTGTGTATGTGTGTGTGTGTATGTTTGTGTGTATGTGTGTGTATGTATATGTGTATATGTGTGTGTATGTATGTGTGTCCATCCTCACCATCATCATTACCACCACCAACACTTTCACCAGCACACAGAATATCTGTACAAAGCCATACAATATTATTCTGTATAGTGAGGGGCCTCCGCTGGTCCTTCCTATGGATTAGATCCCAAAATATCTCTTAAGTCAAGAAACTAGGAACACGCTCAGATTCCCATTTCTAGTTTTCTGTCCCAAGGTTTCCATGGGAAAGTGGGGGGAATATATTTGGATTTACAAATTCGGATAGTGGTCAGGAAGTGGACCTGTCATCACATCCATCCAGTTCTTGACACAGATCAGGGTACAAAGTACAATTTTGTGATCTGCCCACTAGGGGGAGACGGGTCCTCTGTAAATGTTGGATTTTTGGGTTTTCAGGTGAATAAAAGACTTTAAAACTACAACTTGTGCACATTTCCCAATAATGGTGCCGTATGATGCCAATCAGTTCTCATTGGTTGTTCCTTGCAGGATATGCAGACCGTCACAGTACAGCCGACCCCGGTGCTCTCCCAGACGGTGATGGTGTCACAGGCCCAACCAAAAGGCTGGAGCTCCGGGATCTGTGACTGCTGCGAGGACATGAGCACATGTAAGTGACATTCCGCTCCAAATTCAACTTTTATACAGCCAGGTCAGTCAAAGAATGTCACACTCTGCCTGTGGGAGTCATACAACATTCATTTTTATTGGTATGTAAATTTCTATAGGTCTCAGGTTCCGCATGGGCGGGGCTTAGCATAGAAATACTCTGCATACTTCTCTACATACAATGCTGGTGCTGAACCAAGCATGACTGGCAGCGAGGACCAGGGCCAGAGAGCACCAAAAGGCCTGCAAAACCCGGCCAATAGGAAAAACAAGTGCAGCCAGGAAAGATCTGAGGGATTCACAAAAGTGAAGAATTTAGGATATATTCACCCGTTATTATAACATTCTGGAGCAGCCCAAACAGGGCCAATGTAACCAGCCCCCCGCCTTCCACACATCCAGGTTCTCCTATAAACAAATCATTCAACAGAAAGTAAAATGTCCTGCTTGTGGGCGGTCTGTGTACAACTGACTGAACTGTCACCACCTGATTGGAGAAGGTGTGGCTCTCCTCTGATATCTCCTATCCTAGTCTATATCCAATCTCTGCATTGCACTAAAGAGGAGATGCTAGGCTCCCTTATAAGAAAGTCCAGCACTATATGCTTGCTTGCAGGAAGCCTGTGTATAATTGACTTGGTGTGCTATGTATATAAATGGGGGCAATCCGGCCCTCACCCTCTCTATCTCTTGCCAGGTTGTTTTGCCTTCTGGTGCTTCCCCTGCTTCCAGTGTGCGACGGTCAGTGACCATGGAGAGTGCCTGTGTCTCCCCCTGCTGGATCAGACCTGTTTGGGTTACTCCCCAGCGTGTCCTCCTATATCAATGGCAATGAGAGCATCCGTCCGGGAGCGATACAAAATCCCTGTAAGTATCTGGGGAGGGTCCGGGCCAATCACACAGCTTGCAGCTGCTCAAGGGTAATGAATGGAAATGATTGGACAGCCTGGGAAAGAAGCCTGCCCAATAACATGCTAGGGGGTGCCCCGGTGCCCAATAACATGCTGGGGGGAGCCCCGGTGCCCAATAACATGCTAGGGGGTGCCCCGGTGCCCAATAACATGCTGGGGGGAGCCCCGGTGCCCAATAACATGCTGGGGGGAGCCCCGGTGCCCAATAACATGCT
>NC_092859.1:1004077-1015972 GCF_032062135.1 Pyxicephalus adspersus
CCAATAACATGCTGGGGGGAGCCCCGGTGCCCAATAACATGCTGGGGGGAGCTCCGGTGCCCAATAACATGCTGGGGGGAGCCCCGGTGCCCAATTATATTCTACATTTCCTACATTGTGGGCAGTCTTAGCTGAGTGAAATATTCCCTGCTGTGAATGGGTAAAACTCTTTTGGTGAATATCCTCGCTGTGTTACCTTGTTAGTGACTTAACCCCCTCCCCCTCCCATTTATTCTCTGGTTCTCGCTCTTCCTCACATTCATTCCATACTCCTCTCTCTGCCTAAATATTCACTCCTTTCCCCTCCTCTCATCTCCATCTTCTCCCTGTACTCCCCTCTGTTCTCCCTTCTCTTCTCTCTCCTCTCCTTATCTCTCCTTTCTACTAATCACATTCTCCTCTCCTCTCTTCTCCCTCCTTGTCTCTCCTTCCCCTCCGCTCACCTATTCTCATACTCTCCTCTCCTCTTACCTGTCTCCTCTGCTCCCCACTCTTCTCCTCCCCCTTTCCCTATTTGTTTTCCCTTATTCCTCTCTATCTTTCTTCTTTCTCTTCTTCTCTACCCTCCCCCCCATTCTTATCTCTGCTCCCCAAACTCTTCTGCCCCATCCCTGGCCTTACCCTCCCCCTCCTTTTGTGCCCATCTCCCTTTTCTCTATCCTATTCCCCTCCTCTTTCCTCTCCCTTTTATCTGTCCTCACTTTTATATATTATATTACCTCTTCTCTCTTCGCCCTCAGTCCTGGATAAGGTCTCATGCTGCCTGTCAGCCATCTCATCATGGATGTCTGACCCATTCCTGAAACTCAACCTGGATAAAGGGGAACTCCTCATCATCCCCCCTCACATTCCAAATCCCCCCCTGACATATATCTAACTGTTATAACGCTTGCTCCTACTTTCTGCTCATTTATAACCCAACGCTTCCCCCTCACCTACCCGTCTGTCTCCTAACCCCTCACTACTTCCCACCATTCCATATCCCCCTCCTATTGTGTGATACTTCCCCCACCTCCTAGATTGTAAGCTCCTCAGGCCAGGGTCGCTCTCCTCCCCCTCACTCCTCTCCTCTGCTCTCCCCAGGGATCTATCTGTGATGATTGCTGCATGCTGTATTGGTGTCTGTGCTGCGCCTGGTGTCAGATGGCTCGGGAGATTAAGAAATACAAGCATCCGGCGTCCATTGTTACGGCTCAGACCACCACCATGTCGATGCCAGGGCAGCCCATGGTGTATCCTGCGTACCAACCTCGGCCAACCAGCTTTGTGAATGAGAACACAGGGCGCTACTAGCGCAAGAAATGACGCAAACCTCGGTGAGGAAATCATCGCCAAGCAAAGAGACCCCCAAAGACAGACATGGGGGGCTGGGGGTGCAGGGGAGGGGCTGTGTAGTCCCTGATATTACTTAAAATATTAACTTCTGACAAATCTTTAAAATGCCATTTAATTCCTTTCTGTTATTTGTCAATAAATCAGTTCCAGCCACATGAAACCTTTTTATGATGCGTTGTCACCCATTTGATAAAAATTCCAGGAAAACAATATTTTATTGTAAATAGATTTGAACCATTGGTCCCAAATCCCCCATTGGGTCACAGAGAGAACCCCACCCCCCGGAGAATCTGACCCCTCCTCATGCACTTCCTGTGTTGTACAGGAAGTGGAAGAGATTCCCTCCTGTGTGGTCACAGAGAACAATATACAGGATCTGACTTCACAAGTTATGACCAGAGCTCCCCCACAATCCAGTAATTCTGTTCTATTTATAGACATCCTAAAAATGTGGTTTTTCTGGTCACATGACCCCTGCCGCTCCCTCTTCACATTCCCCTCCCTGGATGCCATTCATTGTTAGTTCCACTGATCTCATCTTATTTTTCTTTCGGCTTCCTTCCACATCTGTAGAGTTCCCATACTTCATGCTGGGGTGGTGCAGGTAAATGGGGGGGGGACAATTGGGGGAGCTCTGGACCCCGACTGGGGATTGAAGTCAGCTCTGAAGACGGCCAATGGGAGTCCTTACGGTGCTGATGATGAATACAAAAGATGGGAGCACGGAAGGTTCATCTGTAGATCCAGGAATTGGTACAATGTAAAAGACACAGAAGAAGCCAACACGTATGAGGGTCGTCCTTGGCACCCTTTTTATTGGGGTTTGGGGCCAAAGCTATACTGGGGGGAAGAGACCAATGGTGGGAAATGAGGAGGATGTAGAGGTGGGTTCAGTAGGGGTAATAGTCAGACGTGTGACCACAATGAGCTCCCCTGTACATGCCCAATATTTCCTCCAATAGTGTTGTCTGCTCCACTATACCAATCCATTGTTACCCCAAACCCTGGTGAAGGGGGCAATGAGCACCTGATGGAAGTTGGCTTCTTCTATGACTTTTTATCATAGTGAATAGAGACCTCTTGGATGTACCCCGGCATGGCCATCTTCCTGTGTTTGAGGCTGCTCCTCTTCTTTAGGGGAAAATGCTATACTGGATCAGAGGAGAGAGCTGAGGATGTAGAGTTGGGGTCATCCAGGTCTAACAGATGGGTGACCTAAGGAGCCCCTCTGTACATGCCCAGCATTTCCACCAATAGCGCCTTCTGCTCCACTATACCAATACGCCTTTACCCCAGACCCCGATGGGCAATGAGCACCCTCATATGTGTTGTATCAGATGCTCATTTTCTGGTATCCAAGTTTGTTTCTTCTCTGACCTTTTATTGGGGCAAAAAAGACCTTCTAAGAATTACAAGTGACTCCACCATGGTCATCTCCCAGTGTTTGAGGGGGCTGATAATCCCCCTTCCCTATTAGGGTTTGGGGTAAAAGCAATGCTGGGGCAAAGACCAACAGTGAAAGATGTTGAGGAAAAATAAGTGGGTTCACTCAGGCCCGTGACCACACTGAACCCCTCTCTACATGCTCAGCATTTCCTCCTGTGTCCTTTGTTTCACTATACAAATACACCTTTACCTCTGGCCCCGATGAAAGGGGAAACGTGCACCTAATACAAGTTGGCTTCTTCTATGACTTTATACTGTGACAAATAAAGACCTTCTAGATGTACAAAATGACCCCCATCATGGTCATCTTCCTGTGTTTATTGGTGCTCATACCCCCCTTTATTAGAGTTTGGGGAAGAAGCTATACTGGGGCAGAGAAGGCCAATGGTGGGACATGTGGAGGATGTAGAGGTAAGATTGCTATCAGTCAGACCCGTGACCATGCTGAGGCCCTCTGAATAACATTCCCACCAATAAAGTCCTCCATTATACCAACATACCTTCACCCCAGGCCCTGATGATAAAGGGAGCAACAAGCACTTGATGGTAGCTGGTCTCTTCTATCATTTTTATCATGGCAAAATAACATCCATGGGGACTACAGAAGACCCCAATCTATGGTATAGGGAAGAGGAGAGGGGTTCTGTAGTGCCGCCCCCTGTGATAATACTGCTGAATATTGTTTCAATCCAACGAGTGAGTGTTGTCACCCTAAGACAGGATAAAGGTGAACCAGAGAAACCAGATACTACATCTAAGAATCGGTCACCTGTGATATGTGACACATTCTGTAAATGAGTCTTATACACAGACAAAGCGCCCAATCAGACAAGATTCTCATAGGGGACTTGACAAACAGGTTGGACAGGTTCCTGGGGACAGGGGCCCAAAATCATCCCCAAAAATCATATTCCTGAAATTACAACATAACTTACACATTGGCAGATTGCCATTTGATCTGTGAAGTGCCCCTTGGGTAACAATGTATCACAAACTGGGAAGGGGGGGAGTGTTGTTACCCCTCATACAGATTATTAGGGGCAGTTCAGATGCATGTCAGTGGGTGCAGCCAGGAGCAGACCTGTCCCCCCATCCAAAGGAGAACCTCAAAAATTCTTATTAGTCTTCAGGCAGAAGGAGTCATTTCCTCAGTCCCCCCCGAGGACATGCTGTATAAGATGTTGGGGCTCGGGACATGCTGTGGGAGATGTTGGGGCTCAGGACATGCTGTACGAGATGTTGGGGCTCAGGGCATGCTGTAGAAGATGTTGGGGCTCAGAACATGCTGTATGGGATGTTGGGGCTCAGGACATGCTGTATGGGATGTTGGGGCTCAGGACATGCTGTAGGAGATTTTGGGGCTCAGGAAATGCTGTAAAGAATGTTGGGGCTCAGGACATGCTGTAGGAGATGTTGGGGCTCAGGGCATGCTGTAGAAGATGTTGGGGCTCAGAACATGCTGTATGGGATGTTGGGGCTCAGGACATGCTGTAGGAGATGTTGGGGCTCAGGACATGCTGTAGGAGATTTGGGGGCTCAGGACATGCTGTAGGAGATGTTGTGGACTCAGGACATGCTGTGTGAGATGTTAGGGATTCAGGGGGTGTTGAGGACTTGGGACATGCTCGAGGAGATGTTGGGGACTTTGGACATACTGAAAGGAGGTGTTGAGGACTTTGGACATGTTGTAGGAGATGTAGGGGACTCGGGACATACTGGAGGAGATGTTGGGGACTAGGGACATAGTGGACGAGATGATGGAGACTCAGGACATGCTGTATGAGGTGTTGGGGACTTGGGACATGCTGTAGGCAATGTTAGGGAATCGGGACATGCTGTAGGAGATGTTGGGGACTTGGGATGTGCAGTAGGTGATGTTTGGGAATCAGTACATGCTACTTGAGGTGTTGGGGACCCAGGACATGCTGTATGAGGTGTTGGGGACTTGGGACATGCTGTAGTGGATGTTGGAGACTCAAGACACGCTGGAGGAGATAATGGAGACTTGGGACATGCTGTAGGAGATGTTGGGAATTTGGGACATGTTGTAGAGGGGATGGGGACTCTGGACTTGCTGAAGGAGGTGTTGAGGTCTTGGGACATGCTTTAGGAGATTTTGGGGACTCTGGACATGCTGTTGGAGATTTTGGGGACTCGGGATATGCTGTAGGAGACGTTGAAGACTGGGGACTTACTGTATAAGGTGCTTTGGAGATGTCGGGGCCGAAGAAATACTGTAGGAGATGTTGGAGACTTAGGACATGATGGAGGAGATGTTGGGGACACAGGACATGCTGAAGGAGATAATGGAGACTTGGAACCTGGTGTAGGAGTTATTAGGGACTTGGGACATGCTGTATAAGGTGATGGGGACTCAGGACATTCTGTAGGAGATGTTGGGGACTCAGGACATGCTGTAGGTAAGAACTCGGTCTAAAGAATACCCCAAGACCCTGAGGTTATGTAGTAAGTGCCAAAGGGTCGCATGTGGTTTTTAGGCCAGGGTTGGGCTCCTGGGATCTAGAAAACAATAAATGACCTAATCTCATCCTTCTTTCACCGTGTCGGTGCTTTTTCCTGCTGTCTGGTTCAAGATGTGCCTCGGCCTCCCCACACAAAACAGGACTGCTGGTCCTGCATTATGCATGATGATCTCAGAGTGGCTCATGCGGCTTTCTGGGGCAGCTTACCAGCAGGAGGAAGTTGCATGAGAGAGAGGTAAGTATTTCACACTTAACATAAATGGGCCCTAGAGTTCTCTTTGTAGGTGGAGTTTGTAGAAGTTCATTTTGCATGGCTGGTAGACAAATAACATCATCAAGAGAACATGAAATGTAAGACCAACGAGTGCAGATGACGGCTGAGCAGGAAGAGTTCCCCCCTGACCAACAGGAAAAGGGCTTTTATTTAAAATATGAGGACCGGCAGTAGGTCAGGCTGGGTGTGTGACTGCTCCCAATCATCACTCCCGATCCATTGGATAAAAATACACTTCACCCCATCTAGACCAGCGCTGCACTGCCAAGGTTCCTCCAGAAGTCTAGGGCTTCCATGATCTGTGGCTGACTGACCTCACTCTTTGTGATATCTCCATAGTTCTGGGGCAAAAGCCACGTGAAAGGACCAGCTGCCTAAATCTAATGGCCCTTTAGGTTGTTTCTAAGGTGGCATTCTAGCCAAACCTGTTTCATTCATACCACTAGGCATCAATGTAAGAGGCTGATCCCCGTAAAATGGTTTTATAGGGTTCATTGGAAGGAAAACATTGAAAAAGACTGCTCTAGACAAAGAAAATGGGGCAGCTGCATTAGTTTTCACCTTTTAGGCTAAAAATATCTATAGCAAGCCTGGAAAAGTAGAAGAAGTAGGATATTGGTGGATGGATATGAAGGACATCAGGGAAGTTGGATACTGAGGACCTTCTATAAAAGATAAGGACATGTTATGGAAGTAGGATATTGGAGACATGTTTGTGTAGGATATCAGAGAAGCTGGAGACTGGGGGCATGCCATAGGAGATGAGGATATGTTTTTGAAGTAGGATATTGGAGAAGTTGGAGACTATGGACATGCTTATAGAGATAGGTCATGGACTTGGGATGAGCTAGGTACCCCCCCCCCCCCCAAAGTAAGTAATATGACATATACAGAACACCAGTACTCAGAAGAAGTTTACATTTTGTAGATATCTTTGGTTGTCTTTGTATTTCCTGATTATTTTAGAGGTACATTTTGCTTTGATGACATCATTAGGACAACTTAAAATATAATACCAGAAAGATGACAGCTGAGAGGGAGCACCACACCCCCGGCAAGAAAAGGTCTTTTATTAAAAATAAATAGTCCACAAACAGGCTTGGCGTGCAATATACTGCTCAGAGACACCAACAGATCAGTGCGGTATTTAAAATGACATATTATACCCTCAGGACAAAGAAACCAAATGCAGATGTCAAACAACAATGTGTAAATAGAAGATACACAGATTTCATTATGTGTGCAATAACAAAGTACAGGCCAAATATAGAAATGTATTGTATATGGAGCAAAAGGACCTAGGAGGCTGTCTTTCCATAGGGTGACACTGGGTGGGCTTTGCAGCTGTCCTTCTATAGGGTGAGACTAGAGGGGGCTATGGGGCTGTCCTTCTATAGGGGGGCACACACAGAGGGGAGCTATGAAGCTATCCTTCTATAGGGTGACACTGGGTGGGATTTGGAGCTGTCCTTCTATAGACTGACCCTGGAGGGGCTTTGGAGCTGTTCTTCTATAGGGTGACACTGGGTGGGCTTTGGAGATGTCTTTCTATAGGGTGACACTGGAGGGGGCTATAGAGCTGTTTTTCTATAATGTTACACTGGAGGGGGCTATAGAGCTGTCATTCTATAGGGTGACACTGGAGGGGGCTATAGGCTCTTGGACAATAAGTTTCAGCACAATACTATCACTTCTGCTGCACTAATATCAGAGGGGAGCTTTATTGAGCTTGTGCCCCATCTAATGGTAGAAAGGTAAATTGCACCATAATTGTAAAAAGTAAGAATTAATCTGTAGTCTATGTGCCCCATTTATATCTTTACCCCCTTTTCATTATGGGCCATCATGCTATTGAGCCATAGAATGTAGCTGCTGAAACCTCATGGAGGGAAGTTGTCATTTGGTTTTGACTGGCATCCCCTGGATGAAAAAGCAGACCCTTATCCAGGCATGTACACTGGGCGGTCAGGTAATGGGGGGCAGTGGGTGCTCATTTCCTCTACCTGCCAGGCCACAAACTTTTAAAAATTGGGGATACTTGGAAAAGTACCCTTGTCCTCCAAACCTAAGAGACATCCCAATGGTTTGCTATAAATGAATGGTGGGTCACAGGAAGAAATGCCAAGCAGAAGCAGTGATAGGGGGAGCAGCGGGGAGCCTGTAATATTATCAGGCATGGCAGCTCTGAAAAACCTAAATCCCTAGGTGCTGCTCCTGGAGGCCATGATGCCCTTGCTGACCTCGATAAATAGCCAGCCCCAGATGTGCCCTATAGAGCAAGGGGCCCTTGTGCTGATATTTTGGGATGCACAGCCCTTTGTCCATCCTTATTATTATTATTATTATTAAACAGGTTTATAGTGCCAACATATTATGCAGCGCTGTACAATAAATCCTTGGCTTAATTCTCTCTAATCTCATGGAGATTTCACTTTGAAAGGCTCAGAGAACACAACAAGAAACAACTGTAAATCAGAGAAAATGGAAAGCATTTCACAATGTTGGACTGTTTGCTTCGGTCATGGCTGCAGCATTGCAGACTTCACAGACCCCACATGTAAAATATAACTATTAACCCCAAATATAGGGAAATCCTTTTCTACAACATAGACTTAGAGTAGAGTGTATGGGATTATGGGGGGATCAGTAACCAAGGCATAGCAGGAGATGCTGGCCACCAATCACAAGGTCCGGTAAAGGAATCACAATTGGTAACTCCAATATTCCAATCCATCGGATACTTTAATATTATTCTTGTGAATACTTTCACTTTCTTGGCATTAGGAGGAATCGCCATGGACAGAGGTATCATCATCACCCTCACAGGTGAGTTCTCTCAGGTGGCTTCATTGTCAGATGAATGGAAGCAAGGACGAGATTAGGGACGTTGCCTTCCTGCCCCGGGCTATCCCTCAGGGTTTGATGTTGTTGGGGGTTTGTATATTTGCCCCCCTACCATCTTCTATGCACTGTGGTTTTTCCCTCACTACAGTACACAAATGTAAGGCGCCAGGTAAATGCCAATGCTGACCCGGTAGTCCTCACCTAGACAGCTTTGGGAAGGAGATGGGGGTGGCTGCGCTGACTCCCCATCTCAGTCGTCCCCAATGTTTGAGTGAGCAAAGGATAAAGTCCTTGGGTACATGATTAAGTGAATAATAATAAAGTGTTTGGGTACAAGGACTAACAGGTGGAATCCCACAAAGCAAGAAAAGGCCAACCAGACTGCCAGGGCCAGCAAAAGGTCAAACACGAAGATTCCAAGGAGCCAGAGGTCATACCAGAGGTCAGTCATCTGGGGTAAAATCCGAGTGTTTGTAGCCAGGAGGTCAGAAGGAAGGTGTCTATTATAAATTTGTATGGGTATGGTTTAGGTGTAGTCCGGGGGGCTTCCTCCAGACTTTACTGGTGAATACAATCCATTATCTTCGGCAGGTTGGGGGATGGGTCAGACAGGACAAAATGTAGAAGTGAAGCTGAGGAGTCTGAGCGTGGAGATGAACTCCGGAGAGGAGCAAGTATCCAATGATGGTAAGAGAGAATGGAAAGGGGGCATACTAAGTGATGGGGGCAGTTTTCTCACCATGTGAAGGTTCTCCACCCCTAGATTACAGAATAATGGACAGTTTGGCAGCTAATAAAGACTTCATGAAGAACCTGAAAGGTAAGTTCAGGTGAAGTTGGATTAGGGAAATGGGATGTGAGGTGAAGTTCCTAAAACTCATGATTCATATGGCAAGAGTTTGCCCACATTTAGAGATCCTGAGATCTGTCCATGGGAAACCTCTCATTGCTGGGAATAATGGTGGTCCTTTATCTCCTATAGATCATGGGGTGGATCAGACAAATCTGATGGAGACGGGGATCTGACCATGAAGATGAAGGCTGGAGTACCAGCCCAAATATCCCGGGATGGTAAGGTGGTCCTCTGCGAGAGGGCAATACACTGATGGCGGTCTGCAAACTCAGCAAACACTTGTGTTCCACCCCCAGACTCCAGAATGATGAACAGACTGACAGCCATAGAAACCTCTGTGAGGGACCTGAGAGGTGAGCTGGGGAAAGGGGTAAAGCTGGGGAAAATTTCAAATTCAGAGATTTCCATTGAAAATGCACTGCCGTGGGGTACAAGTACCCATGCATCACAGGGAGTCAATCAGGTCTGGGGGTAATGTCTGAATTTATATTCAGCCCTTACATGAACTCATTACCCACCCCCTCTACTTCCATCTTAAAAATATATTCCAAATCTGCCCCTTCCTCCGCCTGAGGCTACTAATATGCCTGTCATGTCCTCATCATATCCCATCATGACTTCTTCAACTTCCTCCTCTGTGGCCTACAGACTAACAGACTAAGGAAAGAATTTCTCACATCCAATCAGGAGTAGGAGTGGGGAGAAGACCTGCTGACACAAGCCAATCATATCTTTGTATTTATAAATAGAAGTAAAATGTCATCACTGTAATGCCCTGTATATGGCACTGATGGGGCAGTTAGGTATCATCTCTGCTCCTTACCAATCTTACCAGTCCTGCTGAATAATAATAATGCTCCAGTTCTTCAGGTTCTGGAGGGACAGTCAGCCTGATGATTGGATGGGTCATGGTCTCGGAGGAGGGGAGGAGTTGGAACAAATTATAATGCCAATCACTGCTCCCGGAACTCTCTGTACATCTGTGAGAAGAGAATAATCTGATATGGGAACCCCTGATGTCTCCGTTTGGCTCTCACAATTGTTGTGTTACTGTGACACATTATTAATATTTTTATTATATTGAATATATCTATGGAAGCCTCAGGAAGTTTGTAAAATAAATGTGTAGAATTTCTAGCCTCGTCCCTGGTCAATCTCTGGTTATCCCTGGGTTAAGTTGTGATCCAATAGTTTAATATATAATGATGACGCTATGAATTCCATGATATTTAATGACAGATTTGTAGATTTTTATAACTTTTCCTAACCATTGCTTCTGGGCAAGCTGACCATTCCATCATTTGCAAAGTGATAGTTGAGTATTCCATAGCTTGTATCTTCTCATGTGTAATAATAATAATAATGTACTTACCTACACAATGATAGGTAACTCGCTGGTTCCTGGGTATAGGGGGGACATTCTGCTTGGATAGTTATGGAAAGTCTGACACTCACAATCTGGATCTCTTGTGCTGTACCTGCAGGAATATCACCTGGACTCACCAAGGTAAGAACTTGTATCTCCAGCACAATGGAAGATACTTCCCATACATATAGAATAAGAAAACCGAAATACCACCCAGAAGAAGACAAACAATTCTGCACTGTTGTATGTACGGAGGTTATCTCTGGGTCTGCGGGTGATTCTTGGGGGATATCCTGTAGATTATAATTCCCTCAGCAGTATTTATATTTATTTGTAGTAAACAGAAATTATAGAGTGTCAGCAAACAATAAATTCTCATTATAGCTGCAAAAATACACAAGAGCTTCAAGTTTACCCAATAGAATATGGAAGAACAGGAGAATAAATTCCTAGAAGCTCAGAACTGGCACTGTACAGGGTAATAGTGCTAGAAATATCATGGCTACTCACCAAACAATTATTACACCTGAATATGAATGCAGATTTATAACCCAGACTAGGTGTGTGTGTCTATGTGAGTCTCGGTGTCTATTACCCGGTGCTGCTGAATATAATCCATGTAAAACACATTGACTCAATCTGTAGACTTAGTCTGAGTTATATTGTTCTCTTGCTGTTGCCCTCCATCCCATGGTATGGTATGTGTTTGATTGTATTAATAATGACCCCTTGGACCTTTATAACCCTCCAGCAGCCAGGAGTCCCAGCAATCTGCCCCTTCCTTGCTTTACATTGCTTTGGCCATCCAGTTTCCATATTATCCCATCTTGCTTAGTCCCAAAGGGTTCCAATTCCAACCACTCAATTTGTCTATATTTATGTCCAAACATCATCATGAGATATTCGATCCACAGCAATCCCACTGTCCTTCAAAACAAGTCCTCAAACTCAGTCCTGACTTACCCGGCCTTCATAGGTCCTGCCCCACCCTCACTCCATTCAAATATATCTAAACCCTCATCCCTGCTCACTGCACACCCCTTAGCTGGTGCTCCCAACAATGTGCAGGTACACATTGCACACACTGCAATCATGCGCAAGGCTTTATGCTAACCCACATAGGTGCATGCGACTATATGCACAAACAAGTGTGCACTTTTTGCACCAGCTACCTTGCTATTCAGCATTAAAATTCTAATCCCATTGCTACTCCACCCTGACTATTGCTTGGACCTGGAATATGCTTTGCCTGGCCTATACCTTATCCACTTGCCTGGACCTTGGATCCAAAGAC
>NC_092859.1:1016146-1018154 GCF_032062135.1 Pyxicephalus adspersus
ATCACCCAGTTAGTGCAGTGCCAGCTCAGCACTTGTGGAAATGTTGTCACCCTGATACCAGCAGTCCATATGCAGACATCTGGCAGCGGAGACCACATCTCCAGCCTGAGGTTAACCATCCATGACATCGGAGTTCTGTCTGTTTTCTTTGTCACTTGTGTAATTGTGGAAGTTCAGTGCCTAGCGTGATCTGCTTGTGGTCAGGAAAGAGAAGTGAGACCACAACAAGAAGACTTGTTCTAAAGACTGCAGCGAATGCCCATGAACACATTTACATTTTGGAAAGCTGATCCACAAACTCTCCTTGCTATTGTTTCTAGATATATGCTTTGTATTCTCCATAATGGCAAACCTACTGGATCCTTCCTCGGACTCCTCAGTCCTCCCCATCCCTCTCCATCAATCTGTCACAATCCAATGCATTATGTATATACTAATATAATGGCGTATTATAAACCCTACAGGACAGGAAGGTAGGTACATCTCACCTGCACATAACAGGTATGTCAGACTGAACCGTCCCTATTGTTCCCCCACTTCACAGCGCATACTGAATATAGACTACAATCCAACCATACCAGAGGATCTATAGAACTTAGTCCCACCATCATCTGCCTTTATGATGACTTCCCTAATACAACACAGCCATGTGGTTTACCAGAATGTATACAGGATTACAGCACTGCCAATAACCCCGATTCATATGGGAAGCTATGACATGTCCCCACCTATGCACTCCTATACAACAAGGGGTAACTAAAAGATAACCAGTCGGAACAGACATGTAACCATGTGAAGGAGATTAAAAGGCTTGAAATACAACACAAATCGATTTTCTTACTCAGACCTTTACTGATCTTATCAATAAACAAAAGGAGCTTCCCAGACTTTTAGACATCTCATGATAGGATAGGAGCACTGATTCTGTATGGGAAATAAGCTTGGAATAGCTGTCAATATTTAACCTAGAAGACAAAATTGTCAAATATTCAATAAAAAAACAACTTTTTACATCAAAATGTAACTTTTATACAGAGTGAGCTCATTTATAACCTTCCTTCCTACTTCTTAGATCATCAACATTCCCTTATTTTGAAGGAACCATTAAATGTTGAATTGGCTTCGACCATCAAACAACAGAAAATGGGGTCAACACCATGGCCCTGATGGCTTCTACAAATGTTCTGCCTTTCTGTTGTCCTTCACTCTAACTGAAACCTGTGATCACCCCACCCTCCCTTCCCAAGTGCTCTTGGCCACCATCTTGGTTGTACCAAAGCCCGGGAAGAATCCCTTTCTCTTATTGGTAATTATCGCTCTCTTAACCCGCAACCTAAAGTGATATTTCAAGGACTTCCTAAGAAATTCTCTCCCCATCTGATCCACCAAGTTGGCTTTACAGTAGATCACAAGGCGAGTGGCAACACCAATACCCCAGAACCTCATTATTGCCCTCATGCCAATGATTTTTAATTGTATCCATGCTCCATCACATTCTTCCCTCATACCGCCATGAAATGTCCTTATATGCAAATGACTTACTTTTTTATACAAATATGTCAACCAAATATCCATCGTCCATCAATCGTAGGATCCTTGTTAAATTAATTCTAACATTGGATCCCTTAATTCTTGTCTTTGATCATCCCGATCACCACAATGTGTATAAAGACTAAAATATATTTATTAAAGCTCCCCAAGGCTGGAGAGAATACACTTTCATCAGTGAAGCTGCGGGATTCAGCAAACCTGGAATGGATCAGATCCAAGATTAAAAACATTTGCTAACAAATAGAAAATTACTTTTAAGAAATCCATTCCAGGTTTCCTTGATCACCCAGCTTTATGGAGGAAAATATATCCTCCCCAGCCTTAGAGAGCTTTAGTAAATCAGGGGCATTGTTAAAGATAAGGAATGGGGGAGGGAAAATTCCTTCATATGTGTTGGAACTGTCCTCCATCCTATTAACCGCCCTAGCGGTAATCCTGAGTCTGACTTGGGGTACCT
>NC_092859.1:1019287-1021036 GCF_032062135.1 Pyxicephalus adspersus
CAGGGGACAAACCAATGGCTACATGGGGGCCTTTTGGAGTTTTATTTTCTTGAATATTTAGGCAAAACTTTGGGGATTTTAGTAAAATATCTCTATTGTTGTGAATTGGTGGTAAGGGAAAGCCACAATTAGGTTTTAAATGGGTCCTCCAAAGTAGGCATGAGGTTCGTGTACTATACTACAATCGGTTTCAGTCCAACTTCCACCATTCACCATTTCCACAAACCTTAAACTGGGCAAACTTTACATAATTCTCTGTTATTAAGAAATGTTTTAGGCTGTCCTCTCTTATGATGAAATATATTATGTCTATTCAATACTATAAGATAATAACCATTCATTCCAAAGAGCAAATACCCCAACACCATTAAATATAGTGGAAGATTTATAGGGAACTCATAAATCACATCGGTGCTCCTTAGTTTACCAAACTCTTCATAAACTCAACTTGGGCACTTTTTAAAAAAAAACAAGGAAGGGGGTGATGATAAAAATGTAACTTTGCCTGTTATCCCATTTTAAAGTGGGCCTGGAACATACAGGAGTCTCTGCTAGGGGTTTCTTGTGCAAAGCTTTTATCACATTCATCAGAAATGAAATTGAACTACAGAACACCAAAAACTAAAAAAACACAGAACAAGAAACAAGAGAACTGGAGATACCACCAACTGCCCTGTATTCTTTTAGCTGGGAACCAACAACATTTTTTTTGCCTTCCTCTGGATCAATGTCTATCGGGTTTTATCTGAGATATGTTTATTTCCCTAGTGATTGAACTTGATGGACTTTTATGTCTTTTTCAATCTAACAATGTAACTTAGGTCAAGAATAAGTCATGTACCCTTCTGTCTGTATGGGAACCTGTATTTCAGGAAAGTGGTAAAGATAAAAGCTTGGTATAAAGTGTTCAAGCATTGCAGGATGGATTACAGGCAGTCCAGTCTAAAGACCTGACAGATGAATGATGGTTGCAGATCTTTCACATCATGTGAGAATGGTGGGGTCTGCTGCCCCTCAGTCCCCTGGTTACATAAGTATTCAGAGATGGATTCCTCACCATCTGATACATACAGAATAATTCATATCCTCTCTCATCTATAATTATTTCCACGCCTCCACCTGCCAAGATTCCACAAGGTTGGGTTATATTCACCCTGGTGAATCTCCTAAACTTGATGTTCCTTGTTCTGGTCATCTTCACAAGTCTCCTGTTTGTTTCCTGTAGGTATCACAGCTACTATTCTATTACTTGTTCCCTTTGTCATCGTCTTGTCGTTCTGTTTGTCATTCTAGTGAGAAAATGGAAATATTAGCTTTGTTAACAGAATAGGAATGGTTTGACAGCCCTACATTCCCCTGTTTGGAGGATTCACCCTCTTTTTTTTGTTCTTCTAGCTCTTGTAATTTGGACCAAAAGAGAGGGAAATCCCATGTTTGGGTTGTAACCTGAGCAGGAATGGAGGGGAAATCTTTAGCTGGGAAAACTTGTCCTGATGATGACTTGTCCTGATGATAACTTGTCCTGATGGTAACTTGTCCTGATGATGACTTGTCCTGATGATAACTTGTCCCGATGATAACTTGTCCCGATGATAACTTGTCCCGATGGTAACTTGTCCCGATGATAACTTGTCCCGATGATAACTTGTCCCGATGATAACTTGTCCCGATGATAACTTGTCCCGATGGTAACTTGTCCCGATGATAACTTGTCCCGATGATAATTTGTCCCGATGATAACTTGTCCCG
>NC_092859.1:1021258-1039652 GCF_032062135.1 Pyxicephalus adspersus
TTGTCTGTCATCTAGAAATTGACGTCGGCCCCTGATTTACAACTCATCGGTCTATATTTGCCATTACTATCATGGATGAATGGTGAACTAGCTGAGATTTGGTGAGGTGAGGATTTGTGATGGATTTGGCTGCAAGTAGCAATGCAATCGGGGAAAACTTATATCTTCATGTGAAGAATATTCTGGAGTTGGTTGCACTTTGGTGTGGGGGGTATACTGTTCAGATGACAACTTTTGTATGTTCTCTTTAAATATAGTTCAACTTTTTTTTGCAGTCAAGGAACTTAATCAGGAAATTTGTAAGTCCAATATATTTATTTTTAATTTTAGTAGCAAGTGACCAGTTCTGTTATGACACAGAGCCACCAATAAATATGTACAACCAGTACCACTGCACTGGGCCTGACCAATGTATGGGACCCTGGGGCCCAATCTCATCCCCATATTGCATGGCCAGTCGGCCCCACCCACCATGCCCCTGCAGCCACTGGAATGTAGGAGCAAAAACAGGTGAGTGGCCAAAAAAATGGTCATGTGTTATGTTTCCTCCGCATCCACTACCCAATCATAGAGGACTTTGTCTGGACAGGGAGAGTGGAGAGAGGTGGAAGGAGCTCTAGATACAGAGTAATGTAATGGTCTGCCTGGGGGTCCTGTGACTGAAGTCTGAAGTGGGGGTCTGTAGCTAAGGTTTACAATGGAGGTCTATGACTGAGGCCTGCAATGGAGGGATCTGTGTCTTATATCTGAATGGGGGTTTGTGACTAAAGTCTGCTACGGGAGTCTGTAACTGAGGTTTACACTGGGGGTCTGTCTCCAGGGAAGAGCCATCACTAGAGGGTCTGTCACTGAATGATCTGTCACAAGGAGATCAGTCTGGTGGTCTGTTACAAGGGTTTATCACTGGGAAAAGTGATTTTTCTGCACCATGATTGGAGTCCAGTTGTGTTAAATTGATTGGAGTTCCCTTTGGAAAACTGATTGGAGTCACCCGTCGTAAATTGATTGGCACCCCCCTTCCGTTATAAAGTGATTGGACATGATTTAGGAAGGTGCCACCTCTCTATGGAAGCCTCATAGCTGACAATGTATATCAGAACAAAACCAAGCCACGACCAAACCAAGCCACAGGAATGGCCTGTAAAGCTCAGAGACAAGATTGTTACAAAGCACAGTTCTGAGGAAGGTTACAAAAACATTTCTGCTGAACTGAAGTTTCCCAAGAGCACAGAAGCCTCCATCATTCTCAAATAGAATATGTCTGGAACAACCAGAACCCTTTTAAGAGGGTTGATAATGATAGATAGATTGTTGTGAAAAATGGCCCTCGCCGCGCCCTCGATAATTTGTACAGCAATCAGTATAATTGCCATTCCGTGAATTTCAGGTTTTCTTTCTGGTGACATTCAGAGTATTCTAGGATCTTTGGAAAAAGTGACAGAAGATTTGCATAAAATGAACAGGAAGTTTACCCTATCCCAGCCAATGGCACCTAGGATGTGCTCCTTGAACCCCCTTTTCATTCTAAACATCCACACATATACAAGGCCTAATTTGTGTGACGCACTTTTGGAGAACCCCCTTAGTCTATACACCAAAAGCATACAATCACAGGAATGGAAAAATACTTGTCAGTATAATATACAACAGGATTAAAATTTTTTTGCAGGGTTCAGCAATACCAAATGGGACATACCACTCATACCACTGCAACCCATTCACTTATAAAGAATGCAGTGACTGGAGCTGTACAAACATAAAGTTCAATCAAATGTCTCCGGCTGCTCTTGCATGTACAGAATTACAGGAGCTAGGTAAGCAAAGCCATTGTCATTGTGTTATATGGGAGCAACAGGGAGGATTGATTGGCATGGGTGTGCTATTTGGATATCACTGGACCATACAAAGGTAAGAAAAGCAGAATTTGTTGTCTAGAATGTTGTCTTGTTTCTGTCCCTCAGGTTCTGGCGGGAAGGTCAGCCCGATAATTGGATGGGTCATGGTTTCGGTGGAGGGAAGATTGCACTGAGTTGGTGGACGGAAAATATTGGAATGACAATCAGTGTCCCCAGAACTCCCAGTACATCTGTGGGATGGAAATATTCTGATGATGAACAGAGAACGTCTGCTATCTCATTCATGTCCTCCATCATACTAAATGAAGAATTTACTATTGCAAAAATAATCTTACTGGATATGTTGGGACTTGTAGTCTAAAAGAAATAATTTCTCGGACCTGTTATCAGCTACGGGAGACAACTGTTGAGTTACTGCCACAACATTATTTTTGTGCTGTCTTGGTAAATAGTCTATGGAAGCCGCAGGAAGTTCCTGAGAAAACAGCAGCTGTCAAAACTCCTCCCAGTTACAGATCTGTGATTGGTGGACAAATGTGACAACCCATGAGCAACAGGTATGGCCAATAAAATGCAGTAAAAGATGAACATCGTTGTTGGTTTCAAGTATTACACACACTGTGCTACTCACTCCTAATCCTTAACTTTTACATTTTGTAACTGTTGTCAGCAAACGTGTAATGCCATCAAGGTGGCTTGAGGATGCTGATTTTCCTAATAAACATTATATGTTCACTGACAAAAACACCCGGAGGGGAAGATTGTGCCCAGTTGGGTGGAGTGTTGTCCATTTTTTTCTCAAAAGCATCTCTAGATCTGAGAGAAGAAAATATCCTTATCGAGAGGGAGAGAAAATCTAAATTTTTGACTCTTGTATAGATAAAAAATGATGTGTAGCCGTTTCCTGAGATATTGAAGAAAGGTAAAATATAGTCAGACTCTACCGACCCACAACTAGCTATCACTATGGCAGGGGAACTATGAATTCCCTATGGAGAGGGAGTTCTGATTAGGATAGAGGGCTCATTACTAACCTCTGGGATTGGAGAACTTTGTAAAGGTTTTGTATAATTCATTCATAAAGACCTGACAATGACCTGTGAGGGATCTTATCTAGCTGTATAAGTCAAAGCATTAAGCAGGAGATTCAGCCGGTTCATTCCTTCTAATTGTGTAGGTCATGTGACAGATTTAGTTCTAAAAGTCCTCAACAAAGGAATTATCAACTCCCTGTTTCACCAACATGGGGCGTCAAAATCCCCCTGCAGCCGATGGACAATCTGGACCTTTTTTACCCCACTGCTCTGTCAGACAGGTGCCTCAGCATTCTGGCCCTTCCTTGCTTATTACCTTGCTCTAACAATTAGGATTCCCTATTACCCCATCCTGCTTAGTCTTGATTGGTCCCATTCCATCCAGTCAAATTGTTTATTCTTCCGTCCACATATCGTACAAATGACATTGTCTGCATGTTCAACCCCTCCAGTGCTAAGAGCCGTCTCATACCCCTTATGGGGCAATGGCAATATTGTATCAGTTATTATACAGAATATATATCAATCAATGTTATCTGGGAAGGTTGTGGATGGGAGATGTGTGGCCCCACCATTGCTTTTTTCTGGAGGCACCATGTGTTTGAAGCCCTTACATTTAGTGCTCAGGTGTGGGCAGATATTTTCTTATATTTGTTTTATTGGTACTTATATGAATGAATAGACATAAGTTGCATTGAGGGGTACATTAAGTGATGTGTGCTAATTTCAAGAAAAGATTAGACCAGGCCTAGAAACAAGACAACATTCTAGACAACAAATCTCCTTTTCTTACCTTTGTATGGTCCAGTGATATCCAAATAGCATACCCATGTCAATCAATCCTCCATGTTGCTCCCATATAACACAATGACAATGGCTTTGCTTACGTAGCTCCTCTAATTCTCTACATGCAAGAGCAGCCGGAGACATTTGATTGAACTTTATGTTTGTACAGCTCCAGTCAGTGCATTCTTTATAAGTGAATGGGTTGCAGTGGTATGAGTGGTATGTCCCATTTGGTATTGCGGAACCCTGCAAAACAATTTTAGGTTGAAAAACAGAGTAATAACTATTTCTTATTTGCAAATGTATAATAAATAATTTGCAGATTTGAAAACAATGTAACTAAGCATTTTCATCTTGATTTTTTGGTGCTTTTACATGCAGATTTTTCCTATTATTATTTTTTTAGTATTCAGGTGAAAATACCAGCTCTGACATTCACAGATTCTTAGTAATGAGGACAAACAATACCACTGTCCACAGTGCGAGGATTTAGAAGGGTTATTGAACCCCCTGGCGTTCTAATTCTGTCCGTTTTTTTAAGAAATGTTATATTGTTTTGCATGGGAATTCATTTTACAGTGTAGGCCTATAATTCTTATGCATTACTCACCAAAATATGTCCAATATTTGATAAATATAATAATAAACGTTAAATAAAAAAATTCTGTTAATAAAATATCTTATAAAACAAGGGTGCATAAAAATGCAGAAACCTGTAATATAACTGTACAGTAGCGTATATAATATATGTATATAATATAATTATATATATAATATATAAGGATTGCTTTGTATTGGATTCAATACAGCTATTTTGTATTGAATCCAATACAAAATTGTTTTAATTTCCCGCCGATCCTCCCGCAAACACCGACGCATGTACCGATGTCACTGGGAACTCCTCAAGGAACATCACTGAATTCTCCGGTTGAAGATCTGAAGAAGTGGACACCACCCAAGGATGAGATCCATCAGACAGGACACCGGAGGACGGGAAGAGACCAGGTAAGTGTGTATTTTTTTCATTGTTTTTAGCTAGCCTGAGTGTGGCTCGCAGTTACTGCTTTTTGCATGTTTCTTTTACCCCGAGCCACATTTGGGAATATTGCCACGGGGGTTAAAATAAACATTACAAAGTATAGGATTATGAGATAGAGAAAAGCAAAGCACATATGTGTAGTTTAGTGAATTGGCATGTGATTTGGGACTATCGGAGAAGGCTTCTGACAGCAGAGCGTGTGAGAGGCATTGGGGGGGAAAGGAATTGTCCTCCAAGATCTGCCCTAAAACCAGGAGATCCAAACATTCTACATGAGACACTTGTTGATAGAAAGAATATTATATTCCCGCCTCTGCACATGGAACTGGGTCTGATGAAGCCGTTAGTTAAAACTTTGCCAACTGAAGGAGAATGTTCCAAGTTCCTCATGTTTGCATTTCCTAGCCGGTCATTTGAAAAAATAAAGATGGTCCACAGATTCGGTGAATGATTCCCCCAAGATGTGAAGGTCATGGAAGGACGGTATCAGGGTAGATGGGATGTACATATGATGGCTGACTATTGTTGGAGCATCCGGCGGGATTGTCCTAACACTGAACACTCCAGGAAAAGCTAGAAGTGTAGATTTTTACCTTAACCGCTTACCTGATGTCATAGAGTAACAATAAATCCTTTGAATGAACACAAGATGAAAGTTTATTCTCCCCAGCCTTGGAGAGCTTTTCTTCGCGTCTTCTGTCTTCCTCCGGGCGGCTTCATCTGCACCTGATGAGTCACCAGAGAGTTCCTAGTGACATCAGTGCATGCGAACGTTCCGTTTAGGACGTGGCGGGAAATTCAAATTAATTTGTTTTGCATTCAGTACAAAATAACTGAATGCAATACATTGGATTTATATGTGTAAATGTAGTACATTCATGAACATTTATTTTACAGGATAACATATTAGTATGAACATATTATTTATTTATTTTTTTTTAATTAAAAAATTTTACATTTACAGTTTAAAATTTATGGTGTGTACATTTGGGGGATATTGATGGGTTTCTGGTAATGAGATGGGGTCTGTATTATGATGTCAGTGAGATTCCATATTTTCTACTTGTTGGTCTGATTGATGTAATCAGAAGAACTGATAGAATAGATGATAGTCTATCTATCTACTCATGGAGAGCTTTAATATATCAGGCCGTTATGTCTAGAACTCTGGCTGGGATGTTCTGTAGTTCACAGATGGGAATTGAGAAGGCTGAAAATATTGTTTAATATTTCATTTTTTTTGCACATCAGGACAAACAGGAATATATTTCAGTATGTTGCTCATTTTGGTTCTGACGGGAAGGTCAGCCTGATGATTGGACGGATCATGGTCTTGGAGGGGAGGACTGCTCTTGGTTGGTGGATTGGAAAAGTTGGATTGACAATCACTGCTCCCGGAACTCCCAGTACATCTGTGAGAAGGAAATGTACCCAAGAATAAGCTAAATCCTCTGATGTCTTGGTCTGCTTTTTGTCCTAATACCGCAAAATATTCCTGCAGGATATGCTGGGTCTGATAAATAAGGATTCATTCTTCCTGTTATAAAATGGCAACATAAGTGAATCTATAGAATCTGTCATGTATCTATGCAAATTCTTCCCTAATAAGACAGCCTTTGCCAAAGCTCCTCCCACTTACACATTTGTGATTGGTGGTTGGACAAATTTGACAACCCATGAGCAACAGCGATAGCCATTTAAAATGCAACTAAATGGCTAGCTATTGTTGGTTTTAATGTTGCACATTAGGTGATGAGAGGCACAACGTAGAAGGTAAAGAATGGAAAGATCAAACCTTTTCTTGTACACAGAGGAGCGATAATTCAGTCTGAAAAACATGCACTGCCGTAAACTAATTTAAAGGACAGTTATGGCAGGATCACTTGGGATTATTTTAATGAAATCTGCAGATTTTGAAAGGTTGGAACAATATTTGAAAGTGTTGTGCCCTGGAGCAGGTAGTACCTTGACATTTGGACATTTGTGGATATTTGCCTATTTCCCCTATGTAAAGTTAAAACTTCTTCATTTCACCTAAAATGGTTAACTTGCACAGTTTAATACGGTGTAATTGCATTTTATGTGTTGTGATATATATTCTGTTCATCATCACTATATTTACATGGCTCTGTGGAAAGGGTTAATAAATACTGAGAGACTAATAAAAAAATTAGTAATTTTCAACAGCTGCCATTGGGTTTAAAGAAGACTATGTTTTGAAGGGAAAAATCCAGACTTGTTTACCACCAACAAGCAGACAAACACACTAAACCCGACCACTGCAAAAGAACATTGACATTCAACGCAGTCCTGGTGATCCTCTGGAGAAGTCATTGTGTGCCACAATCACTATGTGACCCCAAGAGCTTTCATTCTCTGTAGTCTGTAGACTTTTCTGTGTTTGGTATTAGGAGACTTTACATTTACTTTTGCCAACTAGGAACTCCAAGAGGTCTCCACCTTGCCTAGATATAAAATAACACATCATATAGGGGTGGGCATAGGGAGGTGCAAAGGGTGCCATTGCATGCGAATGCCTACAGCACCCCTGACTCTCTTAAATCTCCCTATGATGTGTTTCAGCCCAGTTCACTGAGCTCAATGAGTCGGAGGAGCAGACCAGGAGCATTGGAATAGGATGCGATATCAGGAAGTTTGCACTGTATTTTAAATGTAAGGGGCTGAGATAGAGGACCAGACTGGAGGCACAGAGAGGGATTATATGCAGTAAGGGAGGCTGCAAAAACATTTAAACAGTTGTGTATTAGAATAACTGGTATTGGTTATCACACTTACCTCTTCCTAACTACAGCGCAGATGCCTCTCTCCTGCGCATGCGGGTAGTTCTGACACTGGGGGTGCCTCTGTTTTGAAGCTTTATCAATTCAGTCCAACCCAGTTGCCAATCAGAAACTAGCCTCCTCACCAGCCCTGGCTACTTAGCTAGCTCACACACAAACTCAGTGTTCGTACAACGTGTCTCCATTGTGCCAAGCCCCTAGTTCTGTTGAGCCATCTCCAGTTCACCTGGTGCCTAATTCAAAGTTTCCTCTGTCCAGCTCTTGCATTAGGCCCTTTTTGTCCAGTCTGTTGGTTCCCAGCAAACTTCCCTGAGCTGGTCCAGTGTTCCTGTCTGTCTGTGGATATCCCTGATTCTCCTGTGCCTCCTGTTGCTTACATTGTCTCCTGTGTTCCCTGTGCTTGCAGTGGCCCCTGTGTCACTGTTGTCTGTGTCCTGGAACCCTGACATAGGACCAGACCTCTCTTGCTTGCTGTCTGCCTTGGCCCTGGCCTTCTTCGACTATCCTTCTGCTTTATGATTTGGTACTGTGTTTTGCCCAACTTGGTGTGCCCGAGGACCACAACCTGGCAGGAATCAGCGGCACAACATTCTCACGGTCAGATGCTCTGGAGAAGACCTGGTTACTGCTTAGACTCTGCACCTTGGCCCTTCTCAGGGCTTGCACCACCTCCATGCAATCCGTAGCGCCCCTAGTGGTCTTTTCTCTTTGTGCGTGATATTGGTAAGAAATGAGGGCCCATCATATCTGCATAGGGCCCACTACTGGTTTCATCCGCCTATAACCTTGGCATATCCAAGCCATTATTTAAATGATAGATGCTTTACCCAATCATGAGACAGATAATAGGATAAGACAATGACAACTGAATGGCCAAAGTAAGGTGACTTAATGGCAAAAAGGGGCACAATTGGGAGGTACCTGGCTGCTGGAGCAGTGGGCTAATTAAGGTCTAGGGGTTAATTAAGATTTGTCCATTGGACAGAGGGAGATTCTGCTGGTGTCTAATGGAAGATCATGCCGGTGAAGCAGGGAGATAGCTGGTTCCCTTCTGTAGGGCTTTTGGGACTGAATCAGTCACACGACCCAAAATATTAGAAGGAACCCAAGGAGGTCTCTACCAGCTGCATCTTCTGTTTCATGTTTTGGGGCTTACCCAGCTACATAAGATCCTTCATTGTTCAAATGTCATGTCTAAATGGAAGAACTTTACAAAAACGTTGCACAATTCATGAAAGCCACGGATGTGCCATCTAGATCATTGATGGGCAATAAATTTATACATAGGCCCCCAAAGTCTCTATATACCAATATGACGCCATAAAAATCCAGCACCAACAGTGACATCACTGACTCCGGTGACCATGACATCCACTTCATCCGTACAGGATGTGCACCTTCATTCAGATGCCACCAAATATAATCAAATCACATTGAATGCCATTGGCTGTATTTAATCATTTTATTGATTGATTGTATTTACAAATGATTAAAAACAACATAAAAGCAAAAAAAAGCCATTTAGCCCTTTGATGTGCTACCAATCAGTAAAACAGATTTCATTGGCTGATAGGTTTACACACATTATTCTATGTTGTACTGAATGGGTGTGTGAGAGATACGATGATAATATGGGGGGGTGATGATAGTAATTGGAGCTGGATGTGCAAGGAAAAGAGATGAGCCTTCAGCTTACTTTAATTATAACCAACTCATCAGTTGCTTTTGGATTGAATGTTGAAGTTGATGGACATCTAAAGAGGGGTTGGAGTGATTATTTTTTCCCCCTTTAGGTGCTAGTTAGGATATCTTCTTCTCACAGATATAGAGGTGCTTCGAGGAACAGTGGGCATCGTTCCACCCATCTGCATTCCTCAACTGAGCGCAATCTTCCCCTCCTCGAAGAGTGTGACCCAAATAGTCATCAGGCTGACCGGCTTCCCAGAATCTGAAAAATAGAAACACATAAGAAAATCAGCACCCTCTGCTCATCATGATGGTTTATAGGTTTGCTGAGCAACTACAAAATGTAAAAGTAAAGGGTAGTAGCAGGGGTGGACAATGTAGTACCAAGGATCTGAATGTAAATATTTGGTGATTTGATCCATTTCTGGACAGCTGCCATGAGGGTTGCTTCAATTTACAAAAAAAAATTACAAACATTTAGGTATTGTCACAAGGAAAACATCATAATTGCTAAGATTATATTACAAAAACATGAATTCCTGTTGCATCAGATCGTCAATCAATAAAGATCTATATCCCTCCCTGTTGAAGAAGAATGTATCTACAATGTTCCTCAGATGGTTCCATTTCACTTTCTCTGAAGGTTCCTCCTAAGTTTTCTGTTCAAACTGTATGAAATGTCCTCACAATACAAATTAATGTTTTCTTTACTCATACAACTTCACATAATTTGTCAAATGGTACCACCAGCATGAAATAAATGCCATGACTGGCTCTTAGCTTGTTTACAGGTTCTTGTTGGATGAAGTACATCCTTCCTTACGTTCAAACCTTGTACCCCAGATAGCCCAGCTTCATTTCTTTAAAAAACAGGAAACTGAACTGACTAAAAGCTGTAGGGTCAACTGTCAAGTTGTGATGAAGGTCCACCATGTTTGGACTTGTTTATGTGACAGGATGTCCTCACCCTGAAGCTTCAACTCTTTCAGCCCAGCGGCCAATAGTCCTCCTATCTCTTGCACAACTTCTAAATGTTGGCAAATGTTCAAAGATCCCTGAACAAGACTTCAGTAACAACTCATTAATAGTAAGGATGCCCATTATCTAGTTCATTATTTGGTAGAATCATCTACAATTCTGTACAGTAACCATAAAACCTTAAATTTAAGTCATGTAAAATGTAATTTTCTGTCTGTTATAGTCAAAACAACCCTTGAATGTTCCATAGCAAGATCAATCAAGAACTGATCATTTACTGATTTCTGAAAGAACCTCTAGCATGAAAACCCGTTATTATAAAACAGACCTACCATAGGTACATGAGCACCTACTGACGTTATGTAACCAGAAGTCAAACACGTGATAACTGATGGCTGGAGCGAGACAAGATGGCATCAGCCAAGTGTTAAATCTTTATTCCACATTGAAGAGAAACATGACATAATGTACAGAAATCACTATTCATCAATCAGCATGTGTGCTAGAATTCACTTACTTTGGGGTGATTTCATAAGATGTTCCGTCCACCCACTCCCAGTTTCCATCTGTCTCTATGAGACCAATCCACCATAACTTCTTTTGAGAAAATGCACGTATATAAACCTTTACAAATAAAAATAATCTGGACTAAATACAATAAACCATTGGTATTGCCCAACATTTTGTAAAATTCAAAAATTTAAACACTGATAAGTCTGTTCTACTCTGTCCTGTCACGTGTTCCTTGTCCACACTTGTGCGAACACACAATTGGCTCTTAGGTCTTACAGTGCTTTATCAAGTACTACATAAGGATCAATGTGTATTGTGGCAATTCCCACAGCCAAATTCAAATTTCAACGTTATCTTTGCGAAATTCTGCTGAGACATAAGCGTGCTGCAAGGCTGTTTCTGTATGTTTCTTGTGTTCTATCCTAATCATCCTTCACATGACTATCAGTCCCACCAGATCCAACCCAATCCTTATTTCAGGTAATGCTCACAGGAGCTCCTGATCTGTAACACATTTTGTACCCTGGGTCAGAATTTTTTTTGACCTGTTTCAGAAATGTCCAATTTTTGAAATCTGAAAATGAATCAAACCTTCTAGAAGTTCGGTCAGCTCTAGTGACTATGCATGAATTGTCTACATGGAGATTCTCTAGATAATCTAGAGCAATGTTAACATGGGGGAACCATTGAAATAACTTTCAGGTCTTCAGGGAACCCCTCCCCTGAATACTATATCCAATATGTCTCTTACATTGCAGACCAGTGGGAAGTCATCCTTATAGACAGCCAAAAAGATCATTGGTGTCACCTAATCTGACCTGAGACGTACAAATTTATTATTTCTCAAGGAACCCCAGCAACTTCCGGAGGAACCATGGTTGAGAAGCATTGACAGTCTCACCATCTCCTCATTGCCGTTAACAACCACCAGGTGAGCTTTCCTCCCTTCGCAGTCCTCCTTGGCGTTTTTCCATTGTAGCAACCTTGAGGACCAGTAATAGCAACTACCCCCAAAGTTTATCCAACCAGGGGCACAGAGTTCACTAGACTCTGAAAGAGAAAAACGAGGAAGAGAAAAAGTGAAAGTGAAAGCAGGGGAGAGGAAGAGAAAGAGAAGGAGGAGGATGAGTGGGGTGGTAGAGGTATGGTGAGAGTCATGCTAAATGTTCAAACTGGAAACAATGTAACAAATGTAAAACATTAACAAAAGTCTTTATATGTGAGACCAGCGGAAAATAAGATTGACGTGTGGATGTTCTGGTAGCCAAACTCACTTTTTCCTTTTTGGATCTCTTGTGCCAGTTTCTCCACAGATCCTAAAACCTTTTGGATGTCACTAGAAAGAGAACCTGTAATATAAAGTAGGTCAGTTTAGTTTCAGCCAACTGCCCTTTCCTACACATAGGGGTGCTGAGACGGTGCGAGCCCCCAGGTGATGTGTGGGCATTCATGATGGTGCTTTATTGGCTCATAGGTAATTTTACTTAGTTATAAGTTTATATATTGATTTTATTTATCCTGATTTCCATGGTTTTCAAGGGTTTATGTATCTTTGATCATTGAGCTGTCAGATGTACACACTCTTTACAGTACAGTAGTGAAATAGTGCAAAATATCATTCATGCTTCACATTTTCCCCAGTTTATCCTATGGGATTCACATCGACCCCACTTTATTCTAGTTGTCCCACATTGACTCCGCTCTATCCTGGATGGTTCACATTGGCCCCACTCTACCCTGGATGGTTCACTTTGGCCTCACTCCATCCCAGATGGCTCACATTGGCCCTACTCTATCCTAGATGGTTCACACTGGTCCCAATCTATCCTGCATTGTTCACATTGTCCCCTCTATATCCTAGATTTTTCACTCTTGGCACTTGGTAACTGGGAGAGTTTTAGATGGAGGAAGGGTCAGAGACTGATGGTAAGTACAATACAAGTATATTTCTGATTTATCTATACCAGCTGGAAGTGTCATGGCACACAATGGCACACACATATTCCATATTCAATATCTTCCTCTCTGGGCTGCCGGAAATTATTATGGAATAGATGGAATCTAATGATATATAATGATCCAGAAGTAGAATCCACAATCACCTTTAACATCATCAGACAGAATGCGTTTCACTGATGACTCAATCTCCGTCACTTTATTGAGCACTTTAGATGCTGCACAGAAAGGAAAAGTGATATCAGTCAATCTTGACATTCACCTACTGTATATCATTGTAAAGAACTCTGCACTCGTTTCGTATGATGTCACTGGCTGGGGAAAACTATCATAAAAGTGCAGAAGTGTCCTTCATTGCAATTTTATTACCGTTTGGAAAGGCCATACACACAGAGAGGGCTGAACTACAGAATGATCGTGAACTACAGAGAAGGGCTGAACTACAGAGAGACCCTAAATTACAGAGAGCACAGAGAGCGGCTAAACTACAGAGAGAGGCTGAACTACAGAGAGACCCTAAATTACAACGAGACCCTAAATTACAGAGAGCGGCTAAACTATAGAGAGACAGTGATCTACAGACAAAGGCTGAGCTACAGGGAGAAAATACTACAAATGATGACTGAATGTGTAAGAATTCAGGGGAAGGCGAAGGATAAACTTACGGTTTATTTTCTGTATTTCTTCTGGATATTTTCCCACAACTTCCAGAATCTTCTGAATGTCTCTGGAAAGAGAACCTGTCATAGATAACAAAGTATTGAAGATGCGGTCTCCTGTACACATGCAGATACTGATATGGTGAGTAGATGCTCCTGATTAAATCCACAAATAATATACACTAATGTCAAACTACCTTCATGATTTTTTTGTTCATTCAATAAGGGTGAGAGTGGACACTTCCATCTGATTAATTTCAAATTCGACTTTCAACAAAGAAATTGAATGTTACTGTAAAAATATGACATTTGAAATTTGAAAAAAATTTGAAATTTGCAAGGTAACTTTTCAAAATGATGAATACATTTACCCTTTAATTTCTGCATCTCTTCTGCTTGTTTGCTCACTGCTTCCACAGCCATTGGAACATCCTTGGAAAGAGGACCTGTAATACGCATAGTACCAGCTAATCTTACTCTTAGTCATAGGAGGTAGTAAAGTTGTGGGGGTCACGGGTTAGGGAGACATGCTTTGGTGGTATTCATCAAGGTTTTAATTCAAATTAAAAGTGTTAGGTTCAGGGATTAGTTCGGGGCAGTATGGTGTAGGTTAGGTTCTAAATGCTCATTTTAGAGGATAGTTGATCCCATTATCCTTTTTGTAACATCCCCACGAGTTTACCTTTGAGGTCCTTTATTGATGTTTCCAGGGCAAAGAGTTTCTCTGTCACCTTGGAATCTGCAGGCAAAGAACATTGACAGTGTGAGTAGACCAGACCTCTGTCATCCAGTGTCCACCCTCTTCAGTGATGTTCCATGTTACCATCCTGGGACATCAACCCAATAAATACATGGATTTTTATTCACTACTTGTGGTATTTCCAACCCTCATCCATCTTCAATTTCTCTCAGCTATCTATTGTCTTGGAGTATATCTCCATACATAAGGAAAAGTGATTTTGTATTAGCCTTCAGCTTGTACATAGACGCCATTTTGTTATTCTGTGCTCATTGAGAAACGTAGCAATCTACAGCTTTCTAGACACCTTATAAGATCATTGTAGTCATGCTGCTGGCTCTACTGGGTGGTGTTGGCTGCAGAACATTGCAGGTATCATCAAATAGGAGGTCAATCAACCACAGTTTGAGGAACCCTTAGCAACCTCTGTAGGAACCCTGCTTCAGAATGGCTGTACTAGACAATACTAAGATTCCCGAGCCTAATAACCATGTTCTGTTCCATTTCACAAACCCATTGACCTGCCAGAAACAATAAATTAACATTTATTTCATGCATTAGTAATGATGAACAGTATCTCCTAAAAACAGTCATTAGAAATCTCCAGTTATTTTAAAAATTAGGAATTCGTCTCAATGGTAATACCTATGGTGGCTATAGAAAGATTTTTTTTTTCATTTTCACTTATTTCAAGAATACAGAGACATTTGTAATTTTCTTCTCCATCCCTTTGCCCCTTTTTACCTAATTATCTGCAGCCTGCTTACCATTTAGGTCTTTAATTGAGGTTTCCATGGCAGAAAACTTCTCCATAACACTGGAATCTAAAAATGGAGATTATTCACTTTGTTAGAAGACGTTACCCAGAGTCTCCCCACCCGCAATAAAATTCTTCCGTACCATCTTGGGACATTTGCTGTAATACAGAGTTCAGTTTCTTGAACTTTACCTCCATGTCCTCTTTTATTTCATCCAGTCCTTGACCTGAGACAAAGAACAAATGTGTTTCATGCATCCAGACTGAACTTCTAATGTCCGCTCAGCTGCCCCTTTCATAAAATGTCATCTCTGGGTAACGGGATATCCTAAGAAGTTAGACTGTGTATAATTATTTTTTCAGCAAATACAATTTGTATTTTCCATTTGTGTTTTCCTCTATACCTTGAAATTCATTGTTGAAGCTTCAATGACAGTGAGTTTCCTCATCATCCTGAATCCCGAGAATGAAGAATATTGTGAGTTGAATTGTCCACATTTACTACTCCCACCACTGGAGATCTTACCCTCCTAGGACAGCCGCTCCACTGACATTCCTGAGCTTTCGTTTAATTATTTGTTCCATGTGATACAGCCACTAAACATTACATAATGGGATGACTCAAGATAGCCCTACTTAAGGTTGGTGGAGCGGAATAGATTTGCTTAAGGCTGGTAGAACATTGATTACTTAATATGTGTGTTATCCAAAACTCTTTTATCTTTGTTTTAAATAGGTGAAAGTAGAAGAAACAAGCCACTGCAGCCCTCTATTGTAAGGGTCTCACAATATACATTTTTTGAGTCCTGACAGGGTCTTTTTAGGGGTTAGTATAGCAGGATAGACTTACTGATTCCTTTCTGGATCTCCTTGGGTAGTTTGCCCACATCTCCAAGAATCCTTTGGTAATCCACAGAAAGGGAACCTAAAATTTAAAGGACACCAGTTTATTTCAGTCTGCTACGGAGTTGGCCTGTTTTCCACACACTGGTAGGGAACTTTTCAGGGTCAAGGTGCAGCCCCGGTGAAGACTTGGTGAAGCAATGGTGGATTATTACTATTTTTATTACACAGTATTTATATAGTGCCATCATATTACACAACGCTGTACAAAGTCCATAGTCATATCACTAGCTGTCCCTCAAAGGAGCTCACAATCTAATATCCCTACCTCAGTCAGGTGGATGAAAGACCACTGGAAAATCAAGAAACATTATTTACGATTATTTACCATGGGATTTAAATGAAAGGGAGAGGTGTAAAAACACTGGAAGTCTTGAAAGGCCACTAACGTTCCAACCATGTCTAGTGAACTGGTGATGACCCATATCACTTCCTAGTGTTATACATGACAACTCCTTCTTCAGACAAGCCTCTTTGTTTTTCCTCATCCCCTTTACCCTGTTTATGTAGGCCATCATATTGCCATGGCAAGGACAATCTGCAAGCCAGGGTAATGCTTCAGATATTTTTTCACCACCAAATTTAGCAAGGGGGGCAAAACAGAGTGAATTTGCCCTGGCACAGCACAGCCACAGCATTGATCCATTGTCAGAAACCCTATCTGTGTCATATCACATCTGCACCAAATTTGTGCATGATTTGTTTTGGATGGTCGAAAGCAACTCTCCAGCGTTGTGACTTCTCTCACCCGGGCTGACATGATGGAAGATTTCATTAAAAAGCCTGAGCATACACACGTCATTAAGGAGTGTAAAAGTGTTTCCATGTTGGCTTCAGTAGGGAGTGGTGCTCATGTGAAGGGGAAGAAGAATCAAAAGATGAGCCAACTCTGGAGCTCATCTCTTTGATCATTATACTTGGTAATAACAGATCCCACAAAATAGATGTGCCCATGCCATGCTAGACAATCACGCAAGGGGCCGTAAAAGATACTGCCTCTGTCTATAGCCACTGTTCAGGTTATCTGCCACCATATGGACATGTTCACACTCAGAGAATTTCAGGGAAGTGAAGACATTACAGGGTACATGTTTATAAAATGCATGGTTTCAAAAATATTGGTGGCTTAGTATCTTTCAACAGGGATAAACACTTTTAATAAAGATCTTTAAAGGAGCTGGCTTCAACCAACTTGTTTGGCAGAGACTTTATAACCAGTTTAGTCCTAGCTTGGTCAAGAGTATGTTCAGCTGGCATGTCAGAGGATGGCTCTAGAAGTATTTCTGTTTCCTTGCCAAACATTCTTCGGTGGAGTGCTGAAGACTACAAGATAAGGGTGGAGATGGAAGACTCTGAGAATATGGCTCTTTCTGTAAATCTGTAGAACAAAAATCCTCCAACATAGCTCCTGTTCCCTAGAAAAACTAGAGAAATGCTGCCCAAAACACAGAAGGGTAAGGAAAAGTGGTTGATATGGATGTTGGAGAAAAAGCAGATGTACTCTGGCTCCAGGGTAATCTATCACATTCACTGTCTTCACCTCCCTGCTGTGACACATGATGAATGAGTCAGCCATTCCACAAGGGCTGAAGCTTGGCTGGGAGGAATCTGCCTTTTACTACCTTGTGAAAACATGTATACCATTTTTGTCTATTACCACTTGTGGTGGTGCGCTTAGTAGTGGTGCAGCTGATGCTCTTACTCCTGTTACCTATGGTTTGGTGAATCCTGGATCTCCCACCCTTGCATCCAAACCACCAGCTCACCTTTAAGGTCCTTCAATGAAGTTTCAACAACTGTCAGTTTCTCCAACGTCTGATAATCTAGGATTGAAAAGTATTCACAGGGTCAGTATAGAGAACTGTCATCTTCCATTTTCCCCCTCCCCCACAGTAGGTCCTTCTTACCATCTTGAGAGAGACGTTCCACCCTGGACTGCATTCCCTGGCTCAGATTCCTGAGCCCAACCTCAATGTTCTTCTCTGACCGGCCTGCCAGAGACACAACATAATGGTCAGGAGTTTCGGGGAGTCAAATATGGATGATTCTTTATAATTATATTTCCAGGGTTAATAATGAAAATACCGGAGTGTTTTAACATTTCTGCGCCAGTTCTGAACCCCCCAGGTATATATACTATATCGATGTAGATGGAGGTGCAGCAAGGATGAACTCACCATTCACAGTGACGATGAGGATGGCGGTGATAATGAAAAGGAATGTAATGCAAAGAGCCCACACCGTGCACATCAAGTGGAAGGAAGGTCGAGGGATCCGTCTGTTCCTGAATGACACTGACAACAACGAATAAGAATAATATAAATATTTATTTATAAGTCACCATTGAAGAGCGATTTGGAGGAAGTTGGGGGTGGGATATGGATAATGATAAGCATATTCCCAAACTTTGGACAAAATGTCTGTTCACCAGAACTAGTTGTCTGCCAAGTAAAATAAGAAAGTAGAATGGTTTGATGTGTGAAGAGCTTTATGGTTTGGTTGCTGTCCTTCATAACTGGCTTTGTTCTTCCTATATCCAGGATGTTATTATACCTGGCTATATTCACATACTGAGAGGCCAGATAGGGAGAAAAGGTGGGAAGTGATCTAAATAGGTGAACCTTGAGGACCTTGTTATTGGAGAGTGTGAGACATTGGCCCTGATTCATCAAGCAGAATCGGATTAT
>NC_092859.1:1040019-1050361 GCF_032062135.1 Pyxicephalus adspersus
TGTGCACGAGCGCGATGCTGCGGGCCTGACTTCGCACAACTCTTTTTTTTTTTTTTTCTTAATAAAGTAACAAGCGCGCACACGTTCTTTTGCGCGCACTCGCGCGCACTCGAGTCCCGGACCGCGGTAACCCGCGATCGCTGGCCACGCGTACTTTCGCGCTCCCAGCGATCGTGGATTTTGATGATGAATCAGGGCCATTAGGTAGAAAAGGTAGAGATTTAGTTCCTTAAGCAGGTAGAAAGAGCTGCACAGGCTGGGGCAGTGATGGGGGATTGTAAAGACCCTAACTGGGGTAATGGTACTGCTGGTAGAGCAAATGGGTGGAAATTTACAAATTCATTACAGGAAAATGTATTGGTCCAGATTATAGAAGCCCCAACTAGTAATAATGCTCTCCTGGACCTGGTAAAACAGCTGTATAGTTTTGTAGCTATAATGATAATCTCTTATTTCCTGAAATTCCAAAATTCTTGTTTACTCCAAATGAATAATAATACTGCTGAAGAAGTTATAATCTACAGGACATCCACCAAGATTCATCTGCTGACCCTGAGATAACTGTACAACAACAGTGCAGCACTGTCTCTCTTCCTTTATTATTAGACGGTTTATTTGTATACATTTATATAGCGCTGACATATTACACAGCGCTGTACAAAGTCCATAGTCATATCACTAACTGTTCCTCAAAAGGGCTCACAATCTAATATCCCCACCATAGTCATATGTCATTAACACAGTCTAAGGGCAACTTTGGAGGGAAGCCTATTAAACTAACTGCATGTGAGAGGAAACCTGAGTACCCGGAGGAAATCCACACAGACACGGGGAGAATTTGCAAACTCCATGCAGATAGTGTCCAGGCTGAGATTCAAACCTTAACCTAGCACTGCAAAGTCCAAAGTGCTAACTACCGAGCCACCAAGCTGCCCATAATATATGGAAAGTATCACTTCTCCTGTGCTGAGATACAAATTCTTACCTTGGTGAGTCAAAATGTTTCCTATGGCATGATTAGTTAATTCAATGTCCTCATAATTGTGGAATTTCTGTAGGATTACTGACATGATCTGCAAGAAAGAGGAACATTAGATAGATAGATAGATAGATAGAGGGATAGAAAATGTGAAAATGATAAAATAAAAGCTATGGCCCCATGGACCCTGAGGAAATTGAGGAAAGCAAAGTGTGTACAGAGATAAAGGAGCGCTTATTCTACAATGATTTTGTATATTGGCCTGGATCCAATCCATCATTCAGCCTAATTAAACAGAGAAAAGTAGTCACTTTGGTGTCACTCTATGTCTTACATGGACTAGAGACAGGAAAGGTGAGAGTCATCTTTCGAATTAGAGAGGAAAGAACATGCATGGCAATGACTATAAGAGCATCACAAAGCAGCTTTATGTTTCTGTTACTATTATTAATAAACAGTACTTATATATATTGTATGGGCGACACAGGAAGAAGAGAACACGCTGCCCAGAAGGTTCTTGTCTGATATTCTTGTGACAAAAGTTGTATATTTTATTGTTTCCTTGGTCAGGGCTACAGGAGGAAGATGGACCCCAGAATGGGCATAATGATACTGCAAATGTTAGAAAAAAAGCCAAGAACAACAGAAGTCCAAGGTCGACGTCCATCAATGTCTATCACACCACCTATGGCAGCAGGCTCAATTAAAGAGGACCCACAAACCATTCTGGCATTCTGCACAATGCTCCAAAACACTTAGCTAAAATAACCCAGAAATTGGAATATTCTGAAGTGGCTCCTATGAGCCCAGATTGGAATCGTATGGAATATCTATGCAAAGAACTGAAACCTAGGGGAGAAATCTGGAGGAGTCACCTTCATACTTCACCCCCAAGCTGCTTCTGTTACAGGATAAAACCACGGAAACTTCTCACTAAATGGTAACATTTCCTGCTAACAACCTTCATTCTAAATGTTCTAACTTCAAAAAGATTTGTTGACCAGGTCAAATACAAATAGCATCACCAAAGCAATAAAAGTAATGAGAGGGATCATAGGGGGCAATATAGGGAGTAGAATAATTTATGGTGCCTTATGCCCCAACTTTCTTTCTTTATTACATTCATTTTACCCCCCCCCCCCCTCCTTTTTCTCTTACTCTCTATATCCTTCTCTCTCCTCCTCCTTTCATTCTTGCCTTATCCCTCTCTCGCATTGGACCACCTTCTCTCTCTCCACTCCTCTCCCTTTTTCTATTACTCTCGTTCCTTTTTCCATCTCCCCTCCTTTCTTTCCCCAACTTGTGTCTCTTTTTTTACCTTTCACTGAGCCTGTTGACTCCTCGTCCTATGAGAGTGGTGGACGGTTCTCTGTCGTTATGATAATAAAATTTGCTTTTCTCTTATTTTTCTATCTGTCCTGGGGTCCTCTCATGACCTGGCCCATCCTCCTCCCATTTCCTCCCCTGGATGAGAACAAGGGGTGGGGTGCATAGAACAGATAAGTGGGAACGGTGAAAGTAGCAAACACATATATGGTGTCTTGGTTGCACCAGATGAAACAGAAAGGTTTCACTTTCATTGCAGCCTGTGAATCAGAGAAGAGAAGCCAGATATGTTCTGTAGAGGCTTGATAATGGTCCATATAGTATCATATTATCATCTGTACCCCCCCATTGCCCCATTTGTCACTGACCCCAATCAAGCGTGGCTCCCCAAAATCCCTCCAATCAACAGATTTCCAGCTTTTGGAAAATATTCCAATTTTTGTTTAAATAATGCCAAGAAAGTTTTATCAGAAGATGAAAGCAAATCTAACGAATAAATCAGCAAGTGAGGAACAAGGGCCATGGGTAACTCTTGAAGATCAAATCTGATGGCTCTGGGGAAGTGTCAGTACCGGGATCAGTGTGTGACGTAATTCTACCTGGCACATTGAATTGGTATATTAAAGAAAGCTCTGACAGATGACATCCTTGACAGGTGGGATCCTTTATCTGGTGGCACAAGTGATTTTTGGGGGGCTCTTGACTCTCCAATTGCTTCCACTGCACACAGGATACAAACCTAACCACCCCTTTCTCAGCAACAGCACCCAACTAATCTTCTGATATTAGCCAACCCTTCTATACCAAGCTAGTTACTGCTGGAGCATGCTGCCTGGACCACCGAACACCAATGTGGAACCTGCAAAACAGCTCAATACCTAAAAACAAGGAGCCATGTAGGACCAACGTTGCAACACAACCTACCAGGCGATATAAAACACTCAGCCTAAGACTTGGCGGCATTGCTCTATTGGAACTGGTAATGCTCTACTGAACACCAGAACTGAATATTCGCTTTGTTCTGTCTCACTTTCTTCTGAAAAAGCCCAACGGGTCAGGACCACGAAAATCATGCATCACTGCTTTCTATGTCACTTACCCTGAATGTCTAATATGGCATGAAAGTATTCCTTTGTTAATATATTACAAAATGTATATTATAATTTTTAACCTTTTTTTGGAAATGTGTCAAATTAGTTTCTACATGTTTAAAACAAATATTCAAGTTTTTAAACAATATAAGTGAATACCAACTACCCCCAACCTAAATTTGTGCCCCCCCGGTCATAATAAACCGTATATATCTCCCATCCTGCCTATTATCTGTTGTACCAGACTGCAGGGATTGGTATTGAATGGGAAATATATTTCTCCATTGTATGGAGCACAGGCTTTATAGAACCAGGGTGTGCAATGGGGAGTCCAGATTAATGGAGCCAACCCTGCTCGCTGCAAGTGCTAAATCCCCCTAATATCACACTGTTTATTGCATGTTGGATCTTGTATTTACTAGAATAGTTACCTTACCTTTTATTTACTAGAGGTAAAGGGGTATTTAGACATTTTACGGGGCTCAAAGATCATATGGGGTCCATATGTGGGGTCCATACAACCTCCAGTTGTTGGCCCAGCTAGATGCTCATAAAGGTTTATTGTGGCAAAGCTTCTCATCTTCTGTCTTTTTGAGATGGGGTAAGTATGTAATGGCCAATAGGTGTCACTTACTCCAGGTCCCACTGACTGTGATATCATAAAATATCTGCCCTATAATAGCCCAATATATGTTATTAGTCCTGAACCGGGGGGATGATAGCCTTCTATCTCCACTCCAATGATTGTCTGGAGTCAGTTATAATTTCCCCTTATTCATAATGATATTCATACTCTGTGAATGCCATGTGGAGTGATGACATCATGATATATGCAGTTACATCATCAGTTCCAGGTACTATACTCAAGAGATGATGAGTGCACCAGATCTATTGTCTATATATAGAAAATACATTGCACAGAATAAATCAGTTCTATTGTGGAATTGTAGCAGATGAAGTTGGACATTTCTTTAGAAAAAATCCCTGAGGAAGAACTTCACCGTGGGACATTCAAATAGAATATGTAGAGCTAGCAAATAATTCTACTAACATTTACCTTGAAAGTGGTCAAATTCCACCAACTAAATTCATTGTATGAAGATGACTATTATTGCCATAAGTCCCTGAAGTCCCGTTCTCACCATAATTCAAATTAAGAATAATGGAACCCACTAAGCTATAATTAGAAGGATTGGCATCTCGCCCATGTTGTCTTTGACGCCCCTCCCCCATGGCTATAAAGATCTCTCCTCCTTTTTATTGGACAATGTTCTGCACATTTGGTTTTTTTTGTATAATTTGGCTCCTTTACAAACACTCCAGAGTCATGAATATAAACCTGCAAATTTCCCCCATCAACCCAAACAGTGGGGTCAGTTCAGGTGAACTGTTGGCCAACCAAAAAATGCCTAAACTACACTAATCATGATTGGAAAAACCATTATGTATGATTTATTTTTTTGATAACACCGTCCTGAGTAGTTCTATTCGCAGTTATCAAAAAAAATATCATTTCTATTCACTATTCACCAATCACATTGGATTTAATTATTGGCTGGACCCAATAGATACCAAGATCATAGAAACTTTATCTCCAGGCAAGGCTGACACTTCCTGGTGTTCTGGGCCAGTGGGGGGTGTTCAGTTATCTCTCCCCTAATATCAAACACGGAAAAACCTTCAGACTTTGGATAATAAAAGCTCTTTATTATGGGGTGGCATACTGAGTGCTGCCTATCCTATTATTTCTGCATTGTGCCTCCTATCACCTAATATTTTTATTGTATTTTAATTGGCTGTCACTGTTGCTCATGGGTTTTCCCATTTGCCTTTCACCAATCACAAATCTTTAGGTGGGAGGAGTTTTGGTAAGTGCTGTGTTATCAGGAAAGAACTTGCTGTAGCTTCTATAGATGTATTCAATGAAGCAACACAAAAACTAAAACATAAAATAATCACAGTAACACAACACGTGTCGGAGCTCCTCCCTTCTTCAGATTATTTTCCAGAGTGTCTTTCTTAGCATATAACAGGTAGGAGGGATCTGTATTTCTTTGACACTACAAGTCCCAGCATATCCAACAGGATTGTTTTCTCAGTAGATAATACTCCATGGCTTTAGTATTGTAGGAGAGGACAAACAAATCAGACTGAGACAACAAAGCTTCTCTGATGTTCCTCAGCCCATATCAGATCTCACGGATGTACGGGGAGTTCCGGGATCAGTGATTCCAATTTGTTCCATGCTCCAAGGCAGCGCAGACCTCCCCTCCTCCGAGACCATGACCCATCCAATCATCGGGCTGACCTTTACCCCAGAACCTGAAAAACAGGAGCAATAATATGAACCCGAGAAATACAATAAAATAAGTGAGCATGGTCAATGTGAAAGAGAAGGTATGTTCAGGGTCACCAAGTAAAAACATGGGGAAACGTAAATATTAGAAAACTAATGCAGCCTCCCTGATGAAACAAACCTAGATAGAAATTTTTCAGATTAGGAGATCAAAGAGGGACCCCAAAATATTTAATCAAGTTTTATTATTGATGTGAAACCAGTAGTAGATGTGAGGAGCAGAGATGAGCTGTGTACCTACCTGCCCCATTCCCAGGAAGATCTGGGCCCTATGCAGGGCATTAGGGTGATGACATTTCTGTTTATAAATACAAAGCATTGATTGGCTTGTGTAAGAAGTTCCTCTCCCCACCTCTTTCCCTGATGTGATAAGTCCCCTCCCCCAGTCTGGTATTCTGTAGACCACAGAGGAGGAAGCTGCATTAGTCGAGATGGGATATACACCAACATGTGTAAGGAAGGGGCAACTTTGAAACTTTATTATGGATGTAGCAGGAGGCAGTTAATACACTGATGTGATGCTTCAATGACAGTTTAAAAATTACCCCCACCAGGTACAGTTTTAGAGAAAATGGGTCCTTGAGAAGATATGAAATGGGGCCCCCGGATGCACAGCAATGCAGCTCCCTGTACCCCTGTCATTGTGACAATTGGGGCCCTGGGGAATATGGACAGCCAGGGCAATTTCCCAGTTAGAAATGACCCTACCCTAAAGAAAGGCTAGCCCCTGACAGTGGGCTTTAGGAGTTGAGGTTAATGGGGTGTTGTCCACATTTAGGGTGACTACCAGCAAAGGAGAAGAGGATGATGGAACAATAACGAGATCTTTGCTCATAACTGGAGCTTTGCTCGTTTTTGGTTTGAGGAAACGGGATGACATAAATTAAGAAACAGCACTGGCAGTTAGGGACACAAAATAGTAGAGAGGTCAGGAGCTTGGAGATAAATTAGACTTTTATTAGAATTAATGCTGAAACAGAGAGTATATAAATTGCCCTAGATAGTGAGTGTAGATGGAGAATAGAAGGACACAGCCTGGAGATACGCCAACAGATGGGAAAATGAAGTGCTGTTAGTATTGGAGTCTAGGAATGGCAGTCTGGCTAAAATTTCCTCGAATTTCCAATGGTTCCGCGAAATATCGACGAACCGATTTTGCGAAATCATCGGAAGAAAGAGGAAATTAAAACAGGACGATTCCCAGAGCTGCATTCAGCCCTGGGAAATGTCCTCTTGATACTTGGGGCACTAGAGGTTAATTAACCAAACACTCTTCTCAATGATTGCAGCCACAGCTGCCCTGCACTACAGGGTAAATGGGGAGAAGTCTCCCTGTTCAAAACCTCTAGTGCTCTCTGACAGCTGGTTCTCCTTTGTTCAGCGAGCAGAACAGTTCCTTGGTAATTAAAAACAGAACACAACCATTCTACCAATTTTTTTTTTAAGACACTGGAGAGTAAAAGGAGAGAAGTCCCTCCATTCAAAATATCTATTGCCCCCTGATTGGCTGAGGAAGGCTCCTCCTCTCAGAGTCATGGGGCTTGCATTTATGAATGAATCAGAAGATTTTTTTCACGCCGCATTCATTCATGAGCAGCCAGCCGTGAGACTCACACTGTGTAATATGTCAATCTTGTTGATGAAGTATGATGGAACATCTTCAGATGATAAGCAGGTGATGAAAGAGGAGAGGGGGAGGGGCACAATATGGCGTTAAAGGTTGTGTTGTGGGAAACAGTAGAGTAGAAGGAGGATTTCCTTGCATGGGAAAGGTCATCCCTAAGCTTAGGAAAATCTTTTTATACAGATGGAAGTCCTCTCCTCCATTTCATAACACCATTTTGTTTTAATGTGTTCTGTATACCATGGTTGCTGGGTAATGTGGGGAGTGGGTTGTAGTAGAGGAAGGCCTGGAACGTACGAGGAAGGAGGTAGTGTAAGGCCCAGCATGACTGTGCAGACAGGAAGGGGAGACAGCAGAGGGTTAATGATTTGGTGATAGGCAAGTTGACCTAGCTATGTCTTGCCACAGTCATGAGTGAATGCTTTCTTGGGGTCCATATAGGAGGGTTGGAGAGCATTAAAAATGGTATGTAGACCAAGGTTGTCAAAGATTCTCCAGAAGCGAGTGCAGCCTATTACAGGGATGAGGAGGTGAAGGAAGAGAACAGTGAAAGTTACGGGGTTGTGATCTGAGATTGTTGGTAAAGCTTGAGAGTAGAGAGTAAAATGAGGTCCGGTGAGTGGACTTTCTTCTGGGTGGGTGAAGAGGACAACTAGAAGAGAAGGAGAAGGTTACTGGCAGTGGGACCTTCATTGTCAATGGGGATATTGAAGTTACCTATAATGATGGTACTGTAGGTAAGTCAAGGTAGAAAAAAGCCATGCAGATAAGTGATTTTTTTGACAGTGTTTTGCCTTCCGATGGATCGTCTGTCAATATGTTTCAATATAGAATATGCAGCTTTTCTGAAATGAAAATCTTTTTTCCTATCTATTTTTCCTACCTATCTCCACCGACTGATACTTTCTGCTGGGATGGTCTTGCTCCTTCAATATATCCAGGATAAGGACTGAAAAACAACATGCACATTATGCAAACTTCCTACATTCCATTCCATTGTGTCAGTTGGGACCCTGGATATCCTAGATTAGTCTTACTTTGGTGTCATCTCATATCTGCATCTGTCAGACCAAACCAAAGGTTTCTCTTCCCTATTGAAATCCCATGCAGGAAATTCTTCAGAAAGATAAAAGTTAGAACTTGTTAGTGGATATTCACTGTAAATTGTCATTTATCTTATTGTACCACACACGGAGGAAAGACCTTTTCAGGAAAATAATCATTAGGCAGCATAAAGCAACACTACATACCTGGCATAGAAACCTTGCCACACCTACCTCTCCTTCTGACCCTAGGTGCGCCTGCTCTTTCAAGTTTTATCAGTTTCGCCAGTCAGGAAATATCCTATTAATCATCACAGGCTATTTAGCTAGCTCCGACACAGCACTCAGCGTTCGTGCAACATGTCTCCACTAGTGCTGAGCCCCCTAGGTCTGCTGAGCATTTCCTCTACTCCTGTTTTACGCCGGTTTGCTCAGTCTGTTGTTTCCTTGCCTGTTCCCTTGTGCTTTTCAGTGTTCCTGTCAGTGGATATTCCTGTGTCACCTGTGTCACCTGTGCCTCCTGTCACTTCCTGTGTCTCCTGTGTTCCTTATGTCAGCGATGGCCCTTCTGTCACCGGTGCCTATTTCCTGGATCCCTGATTCTTGACTCCTGGCTTTTTCCTGACTCTTCTTGCTTGCTGCCTGCCTTGACCCCGGCCTTCCTTGACAATTCTTCTGCTTAGTGATTTGGTACTGTGTATCATCCTGCCCACCCTGGTGAGCCCAAGGGCCGCGAGTTGGTGGTAACCAGCAATGCAACATCCTCACCACTAGAGGCTCTGGAGAAGAGCTGGTTACTGCTTAGGCTCACACCAAGCTGTAGCGCCCCCTAGAGGCCCCATCTCCCCATGCATGACAAAACCTTACATACTACAGAGAAGGAAAATACATTTTAGAAATTATTTAACAGAAACTCAGAGGCTGCCAATGCTACATCAACCAACTGATAACCATGGATGATGGTTAATTTCAGGTTGTTAAATTAAAACACTGAAGCCAGAGTGTTACCATCAGAGCTTTTTTTTCATCTTTGGAAATAACCCAGCATGAAAAATGGGGTAAAAGCTAGATTTTGGGCAGCAATTAAAAAGAACAACAAAATATTAAAATGTTGTTTTGTTGTTTACACAAAAGCGTCAGGTGATTAACGGATCAGAAAAGGTTGTTTTTTTAGCTTTTTTCTTTTAACAAAATGAGCTCCATATTGCCAGAAGTTTAATGTATGAATATCTTCATTTGCTCTTCTCTGGCTCTTAGGAGCCTGAAACACATTGATTGGGATTTATTACATTGATATCACATTTATATTCTCACTCTATAACTGTCAGGAGTGATGGAACTCTCTGTTCTATCTGTTGATGGCATTGTGTTTAGATTACTGTAAACTTATTACACTCACCAGCAGGCGAGTGACTACAGGAGACGTCATCAGACATACACCTCTACACTGACAATGCCCCACATCCATGCCGGGATTTTTATTTTGCTGCACTGTTATCACGTAACTCTGTTATCCTGATCTCCAGACCTTCAGGTCAAACAGACCACTGCTCATCCCTACACATGGGCCACAAAAGAGAAGATACGTGACGGATCTTTCCCAACACTTAGTCAAGGATATAACCACTGCAGACCAGCCTGCCTATAATGACCTGACTACTACCGATCAGTAACAGCCCAGAGTGACCCGGCCTGCCTATAATGACCTGACTACTACAGATCAGTAACAGCCCAGAGTGACCCGGCCTGCCTATAATGACCTGACCACTACAGATCAGTAACAGCCCAGAGTGACCCGGTCTGCCTATAATGACCTGACTACTACAGACCGGTACCAGCCCAGAGTGACCCGGCCTGCCTATAATGACCTGACTACTACAGATCAGTAACAGCCCAGAGTGACCCGGCCTGCCTATAATGACC
>NC_092859.1:1052520-1098206 GCF_032062135.1 Pyxicephalus adspersus
TCCTGTGGGGTGATATCCTCCATTGGTATATATAATGTTCCTGGGCATGTTGCCCTGTATCAGCCTGGTCACAGTCGGGGATGTGGTACAGAGAGGGGGGCAGCCACTGGCTTTGATTTATTCCCAGTTATGAAGTAGTTTCACTGAGTATTAACCCAAATCACATAAACAGAACATTCCAGGAAAATACATTTCAGAAACATGAATGGACACACAATGATCTGCCCCCATGCATTTCTGCTGCCCCACCACAACACTAGCCTGTGCATCCTGTGCCCTGCTATATGGGAACACAGAATTGCCCCTGGGATCCATGGTCTGACACCCCCTGCGCAGGTAACAGTCTCACACCCCCTGATCAGCACTGTTCATAATGGGGGGGGTGTCTATAATGAGCTTAATGCAGTCAGTCTACATATACAATAATAAAAACGCTCTATATTCTGTGTATGGCAGCACACTGGAGAGTCAGACCTCTGCTATCACACAGAACACAATGGTCTGACTCCCCAATATGCTGCCATACACAGAATATAGAGCATTTTTATTTTTCTATATGTAGCCTGACTGCAGTTATTTATTTAATAGCAGCTTCAGTATGTGAATATTACCGGTAAACTTCTCAGATTTTCCCTTTTTTTAATCTTATAGTATTATTATTGTATTATCTTATTATTGAAAATGTTTAGCCGTATTTGTTCCTAGTGCAAACAAAGCCCAGATAAAGTCCTTTGCTCGGACAATCATGGCTGTCTTGTATCACTCAGCACATCCAGATACTTTCACATATGTAGCCGATCTTGTTATCACAATCCCGGTCATTCATTGATCGCTGTCCTCCCAGAATCTCGGCACAGTGCTCAACGTTTTTGTCATTATTGGGTTCCCCTTCGTTCCAGGCACTGGAAAATGAGAACAATATCACATCAGAATAAACATTTCTCTATAATACTTCATGCAGAGCCTAATCCCTCCAATCACTTTACTAGTCCTTACTGTGGGGGTGGAGTCTCCTAAACCAGCCTAAAAACTCATGTTGTTAATCCAAAAGTCAAATTAACATATAGTCAGGAAACTATAAATCTACACGATTTCAAGAAAGAAAAACTGATCCCTTGTATTATGTTCCTACAGGCATTGTGACAATATCAAGTTCAGGGATTTGCCATCCAAAGTCAAGAAGTAAAATGGGAAACATTGGTTTTATATTTGTGAAATCTTTCCTTGCAAAAATATTTTTTTGTAACCAAATCAACTTTGACTGCCCATATGTAACCATAGGTCAATGTGATCAACGTTATTGAGACATTGTGGTGATGACAGGTAAGTATATGTCAAGAACAAACCTTCCTACCACCTGGAACATTTTAGCAGTGTTTTTAATCTGTAAGGGGAAGGGATTAAAGAAGTGTTAAAGATTGACATAGGGTAGGGAAGGAGGGGATCTGTTGCTTGGTGATAACCAACGAAGATTCACCACCCATGGGAATCAGAAGTTGGAGGCTTCTATGGAAACCCAAAAGGGTGAATCTGTTTGGGCTTGATATTTGACAAATTGGCTAATGTATGCTGCTTATTAGTGATTATTTAAATTAGGGATCTCTTGCTTTTCTGCAAGTATGATGTTAAGGGGAACAGACAAGGACTTTTGGAGTACCAAATAAACCTCTGGATCCCCTTCTAGATGGATGGAAGGGCCCCTAACAGAATTTAGATAAGTCAAATCCTAAATAAAGCTACGTACACACGTCAGATTTTTATCGCCCGATAATCGGCATCGGCCAATTATCGGGCAAAAATCTGTCGTGTGTACAGTCGGTGTCGTCCATCGTCCAGGAGACCGTCCTGCCGGATCCACGGACGATGGACGTCAACCGATCCTAATAAAAGGGAAGGGGGAGAGTGCGCAGCAGGGTGCCGCTCCGTCGCTCTCCCCCTCCCCTCTCCATAGAGCATGAACGGTTCTGTATGTACAAGTTTAGGCAGAAAGGGCATTTTTATGGCCAATATTCTATCAAGCCATTCTGGCCAATAGGCTTACTACATGCTTAGAAGGATTTTAATAGGTTGAGATTTTTGGCCATACACTTCAACAAAGACGGAGGAGAAGTTAGAGAATTGCTGGATAACTGGGCCAGGTTCTTACTGTAAAAAGTCGCAATAGCTCATAAGTCTGCCCAACTGCACATATACCTGAATGTTCGATCAAGAATACGAAGCGTGGTTGCCAAGGTTGTCGTGAAGGGGTTGTTTCCAGCAGGAAGGGTTAAAAGATTAGGGTCACTTCTAGTAGCTTTGAGCTTGGAGTGGTTCCTGGCTGGAGGTGGGGAGTGAAACTCTTGGACACTGGAGTAGTATGTCTGTTCCAATGAATACAAACAGGAAAGACATTCATTTCGGAAATAAGCTAGCTGTATTAACTTACCCCTAAGCATTTATGATTTCCAACGCCTAACTGGGCAAAAGTCAGGATCAAAAGTGGTAAACTGGACTAAGAGACGGGTCAGACAGAAGAAAGTAATTTGGAGTCCGGGAGCCAACTCTGGAGGTAGAGGCAAAGGTGGGCAGGTTGACAGAGACAGCCGGATGGTTGGGCCATGAAATAGAGAGATTAGAGGCCGAGGCTACAATTGGAAAAGCCATATGTGGTAGAAAAATATGATCCTATCCTAGTGGAAATGTTATGGGGTGCAAATAATAGGTATAATCGCGAATGTTAGAGAACGTTTCTCACAAGCAATCTACGAGTGCTAAGCCGGCAATTCTTGGAATTTTCATGACAGAAACAGACCCAGGTAAAGAATTCAATCTACCGAAATAGAGCAGCAAAGTAAGGTTGAAGTCTCTGCATAATACTTATACAACAGGTCTGTGGCTAGTGGTGAGAGGGAGCAAATGAGAAGAATTGAGGGTGCGCCAAATTTGGGGCATATTGGGACACAATACCGATTTCGGCCCGGAGTACCAATCAGAAGCCGATAGTGAATCTCTGGCTCTCCCACTTCCATGTGACTTTCACAATTGAGTGATTTTCTGACAACTTTTGAACGCACTGCATGTCTGTGGACCATTAGCCATATAGAATTATGGAAAAGTGCCATTAAAGTATTTGGGTGCTGAAGAATGAGAGACGTTTGTTTCCTGGAGGCGCATTTTATTGGCTTGAACCAATCAGAAATATTGGAATGCTTTAGAATGTTTATTAGGCTAGTTTAGCCCCTGAACACATACAATTTTCAGTCATGGAGCGAGAGAGGGAGGCAATGAGCATTTTTATTTTGTGGAGGTCATCAGGGAACAAGAAGAGCCCTGAAACCAGCAATCCTTATACAGTGGGGAGCTTTTTGTTGGTCCCACCATTTCCCAAAATACCTTATGTTTATTCCTTCCAGAAAAGACCTAAATCTGAGCAGGGATTATGGATTGTAGTACCTTTATGTATCAGTTGTTAGGGGAAGCTCTGTATGTCCTCTCCTAACATCGAGGCTGTTTCAGGGCATTCTCAATCATATAAACATATGGGCCATCTCACCTGAATGTAAGAGCGCTTCCATCTGCCCACAGCCATTCATCAATATTTGAACTGTTCCTCCTCAGACCCAACCAGAATCTTTCTCGTCCTATACGCGGCAGCAGAGAATCCTGCTTGAACAAATAAAGAAAGCATCATCAGAGATATATGTAAAAAATACAATAAATAAATATATATATAAATATCACATTGAAGGAAAGGGATAATTACTCTGCCCAAATTTGTAACCCTGGCCAAACACGTGGATCATGGAGGTCTTTGAACTTCAGCTGTGATGTAAATATTTGTTCCTCATAGAAGGGGATTTTTCTTTAGTACCTGCTTTGTCTGACATTGGTTATCCTGGCAGGGAATGAGCAGGAATTCTACATGCTGTTCAACAATTTAATCTTGCTGAAATTCAAGAAAATATGCTTTTAATTCAATATCAATGATAGTCTTCAATATCATTGGGGGGGGGGGGGTTATGTCACCAGTGAAAAGATTTTCCCCATCAGATCCTGAAAGACATTCCTACATCTCCTCACTATATCAAAAAATCTCCTCCCCAGTTCCTTTTGCTAAACCAAGGCTGAGTCCCAAGTTTTTCTTTTATTGGTGTGTACAGAAGGATGATCCGTCATTGTGTGTCCTCATAACATCTAATACAAAAAGTTATCTGTTGACCACCTATGAGGGTGAAGTATGCTCAGGGAGAAAAAAGAAGAGCTGATCTCAAAACCGACGCCAAGACCAAAAGGCTTTCTCGGGTATTTCAGAGAGTTGAAGTGGGTCCTTACTTTAATATGAAGGGATACCCAGCTTATAGGGAGCACAAAGTCCTTGGTAAAGGCAAAACATGGAGTTAGTCCATTTGGTTTAGAGCAAGCTCTTGCCATAAAGCAGGGGTTGGAGTACCACCTGCCCAATGTACATGCCTCTGCCTTCTGTCCCTGGTTCTGACTCTAGCTATTGATTGAACTTTGTTAGGGCAGCAAGGAAGTCTTTCTGCACCCTCTTCCTGTCCGCATATGAATACTGCACCACATTTAATTCTGCTGTACAAGGTCTGGCTCACACACGGAATTCTTTTTATGAACACAGAATTGGGCACATGGGCTGTAAGCATTATTTCCTTGGTCTGTCATGGAGGAATGTAGGATCTGATTGCCTATTAATGATGATTGGAAGTGAGACAATTACCAGTTCAGCCCTATCGTTCAGGACCAGAAGGATGGCATTACGCTCTGCACAATCCTGGTGACTCCTCTCCCATGTTTCAGCCTTTTCCTGGAAATAGTAGCATTTGGATCGGATTAGTACCCATCCACTGGGGCAGTCAGGGCAAGAAGCCGCCTGGAGGTTCTCTGGAGAAGGAGAACATAATGAGGTCAATACTGAGATTTCAAAGCTAAACCAGGGCTGGAAAAAAGTTGTAAAGCTGAACAAGAGACAAACAGGTGGGGACACCTACCCGTCTTATTGTCCTGGGTACCCTGGGGCAGAGAATTCTTTTTTAGGTCATCCTTTATGTTGGCAACTGTAAATAGAAAACACAAAGCTGAGTGAATGCCGCCACATGTATGATATGCATTGCACAAAGCCCCTCCGTTAGGACAGATATAGTGCTAATGCTATGAATACACAGAAACAACGCAACCAATGTATAATACAATATATTAATAAATAGTTTAATAATGAAAAATGTTTTAAAGTTTTGGGAAAAATTCGAAACACGACACAACATATCATTTCTCAGACTGTTGTTACCAAATTGAGCGTCACCATTAGAAATAATCTCTTATTATTCTGCTAACAACTGTAAGATTCCTCATTACCTTCCGTCACCGTGACATCATGAGGAATAATGAAGCGGAGGTTCTGCTCCTTCCACTTTAAAATCAAAATAAAGTTTTGGCTTTACACACCATATGAAAAATAAGGGTTGTTCACTGGAGGCGTATAGATGATTATATATCTGTAAAGCCGGAGATTAATTGAAAATATGTGAAAGGGAAAGAGGAAGCAGGCTTTTTTGGCAATATACCTTGTAAAAGAAATTTAAAGAAAATGTAAAGAAATGTAAAGAAATTGTAACTAATTTATTTATGTCTCTTTTTCCTTCGTGTTTCGCCTATAAAGGCTTCCTTAGCCGATAGAGAAGACGTGCATACAGTGAGGGGAAGAAGTATTTGATCCCCTGCTGATTCGTACGTTTGCCCTCTAAGCGGTCTATAATTGTAATGGGAGGATTATTGTAGCTGTGAGACAGAATAACAACAAAAGAATCCCAGACACCCGGTGCTGAGATATCAGAGCTTGCTGTGCATTGTAATGAGTGAAATAAGTATTTGATCCCATATCAGCCAGATTTCCGGCTCCCAGGTGTCTCCCCTGTATGCAGGTAAGGAGCTGAGATTAGGAGCACCTTCTGTAAGGGGTCCAAGCTTGTTACAGTACCTGTATATAAGACACCTGTCCACAGAAGCAACCAATCAGATTCCAAACTAGCTTTGTAGTATTTTTGATGCAAATTCCAAATCTGTGTTCAGTGTTTCTAATTTTTGTGATGCAGCTAATTATATATATTGTATATATATTGTGTGAAATGTGTTATAAATAGCCTTAACATATTACAACATTTAAGGACAGTTTTCTATTTTAAACTGCGATAGATTTCATAAGTCATCGTTCCTAGAAATTGCTTTAATGATCCGGACTGTTTCTATTACTTGTGGTTCGTTCACAACGAAAGCCAAATTACCACAGAACTTAAAAAGATATACAGATTATATTTCGGCTGTCCACTTGGTGACCTGGATAAATCTTGGGCCCCACATGTCATCTGTACCAGTTGTTCCACCGAACTGCGTGACCAGCTAAAGGCGTAAAGCAGCAATGGTGTGGGGAAAACTGCGGGACCATCTAATCCACTGCTATTTGTGCCGTAACAACAAAAATAGATAAAACGAAGCACAAAACTGTATATCCCAGCCTAGATTCTGCAATTAGGCCTGTTCCCCATGATGGTACCGCCACATGATGGACTTCCTACTATAGAAGGTGATGAGGAATGCGCTGGAGTTGCAGCCAGTTACAACCCTAATCATCGGATCCTGACTACTTGGCCGATGAAGATTCAGAACCTTTACACAAGCAGAGCTGAATGATCCCACTTGTGATCTATATCTCTCCAAAGACAAAGCAGAACTTCTTGCTTCAAGGCTTACACAGAAAGACCTGCTTGCAAAGGTGTAACTGTAACTCACTACAGAAAACTAAATCATAGCTTGACAACATTCTTCACTCCCCCCATGATATAAATTCGTTCTTTACCAGTTTGACACAAGAGCTTGTTCCATCTGAATGGCGTATCTCCAAATAAAGTTAGGCTTGTTGAAGAACCTTGTAAAGGCCAGGGGTAAATTTTAACTACCTTGTTGCGAAGTTTCCAAACATAAGCGGTGCAAAAATGAAGGAAGGGATATTTATTGGGCCACAGATCGTCTGTTTGGCGGGATGATGTTTTCAAACAATCTCTCTTAGCAGCTGAGCTAGACGTTTGGGATGAATTCATGGCCGTGTGAACATTTCCTGGGCAAACATAAGTCTCCTGCATACAAGGAAGGAGTTCAGAATCTGCTTGGTTCGTACACAAGAAAATCACACTCCATGAATTTCTGAAGAAAGAATGGTACCCGAGTGACGCTGCTCAGTAGATCTATACCACAGTGGCCTTATTTTACTTCACACTGAAGATGTATTGACACTCACTTCAATGGGGCTTAGTACAAAATACATGAACGTACAATAACTATAATAGTACTCAGAACTCAGGAACTGTATGTGTTAGGGAAAAACTGAAAACAGATCTGAAATCTGCTCGAAAAACTGATTTAGAAAAGTTCACTGTTGTTTCTGATGATTATTAAAACTAATTTTTTTGTTGACCTGTGTAATTATACATTTCATAAGAGTGGGTATAGAAATGACAATCAGTCCAATACAATGATTCATGTATAAAATATAATTGTATCATTGTACTGGAATAATTATGGAAATAATAACAACAAGCTACATTATAGATAGGAAGAACGGCCAGGCGATGAAGAGCAATAATAGATTACAGCATGACCCACATAAAAACATGAAAAGTGCCATTGGTGGGGTCTCCAAAATGAAAAGTAGGAGCGGTCACAATTGTAACATGGAGACCCAGAAACCCGGAAACCTGCTGAGCCTCAACAAAACAATACCTAAACCAATCATTTATATTCAAATTCAATACAGGTCTTACTTTTTTATTCTTATCATTAATGTTTTTTCACTAGTATCCTATTGTGAGACCTACAATGAGCTTTTGTGGAATATACTTTGTCATATCTGATGTAGTTATAGACTCTGTGATAGTATATATGTATATATATATATACATATATATTATCGTATTTTAATATATATACCGTATATATACCGTAATATATATACCGTATTTTTCGGCATATAAGACGCTCTGGAATATAAGACGCACCCAATTTTAAGGAGGAAAATCTAGAAAAAAAAGATTCTGAAAGATTATTCCCCTTCTGATCACTCATGTGCCATTCAAATTCCCTTTCATAAAAATTGTGATCAGCAAGTGAAGGTATTTTATTGCAGAAGGGACAGGCAATTTTTAAGGTAGGTAGGTAGAGAACCCCACTCCTTCCTGTCTTCACCTTCTCACCCTTTCCATTCAAAGAAGATAAACTTTATATGTATTTTCTTAACCTTCACAACCACGATTGTTGAAGAACCCTGGGGCGGTATCCACCTCACCTCCCTCTTCCGGCACAGCTCTGTATGTACTATTATATATATACTATATATTAGACTATATGTTATATATATATACTAATATATTATATATTATGTCTTCACACCACAGATTTCACACTAAAGCCTTCCAATAAAAACAGCTTTATATAGAAGAATTACCATCATTCCTCAGATGAATCTGCTCCTCCATAATACTGTAATCTGGGGGAAGATAAAATAGAAGATAATTATTTTTACTGAACATAATTGTAGAAATGATAAACACGCTGGTGTATATATTATATATATATTTTATACATTTATTAATTCCATAGTGAATTGACACTTCACTGGTGCTCTATAAAAGAACCGCTTGTATTGGCGCAATGTGTACAGCAAAAAATACTTACAGAAAGCAAACAGGAGACTAATGAAAATGACCCCAATAATGAACATCAGGGCAAGGAGAACCCCCATGGTGATTAGTACCCTTCTCTGGGGATTCCTTACATTTGGAGAGCCTGAAATGATAACAGAAGAAAGGTGTTGTGAATGATTCTGTATGTATCAGTTGGTGAAGAATCTCTGTAATGCTTTATATATTTATAATGTCCGGGGAATGAAGGGCAGCAGATCCTCACCACTGTCACACAATATATAATATTTAAGTGTATAAGTTGAAGAACACTAGACATTCGATTCATTCTGCAACACCTTCAGACATTTGAAATTGGCAAAAAACAGCAAATACACAGGGAGCGGCCTCAGAAGTGCCCCAAGCAGTGGGCATGGTCGTTGGGCGGGGGTGGGGGGAGCCCAAAGCATGTTAGCTGGTAATAAAACTGTAAGGTTATTGGGGAAGTCTATTGGCAGCAGCAGAATTATTAGTGTAGGCCATGATCTATTCAGCAAGGCCAATAAAAGGGGTGTCGGGACACCATGATGCGTCCCCTGGACCATGGTACTCAATCAGGAGTTTTGTAACATTGGTACTTTTTAATAACAGGGCTTCATTTTTTGAATGATAAATTCCCTTATGACTGCAGATGACTTATCTCCGACCTAACCTGTTGGTTCCAAGATGACAAAAGTCGGGGTAGTTGGAGGTGTCTCTTTCTTGAGCTGTTTCCATTGGATTTATGACCTTCTGTAGGTCTCATTTCTGACAAACCTAAAGAAAAGCTGCAAGTATCCCAGGGGAGACCCCCACCACATGCCCCATGCACCCTTTTACACAGGGAGGCAAACAAACTAAGTCAGATCCTCACCCTCCTTCCTTTCACTCCCTCTTGGTTCTTTGCACAGAGGATCATATTGAAATATAAAAACTCTAAAAGAATAACCATCTAAGAAGAAGAGACCTTCACAATGCAGAGCAAACCCTTCTTGGTGAAATAAAACCACTCAGGCTAATTCTAGGAGAACCGGGTCACCACTAGCAGAACATATCATGTATTGTTTATATATAGCTAGACAGCTATGGTAGGTGGTGATTATGTATGTTTATTTTATGTTTAGCAGCCATTATTATTATTATTATTTGTATTATTAATATTATTAATAAACAGGATTTATATAGCACCAACATATTACACAGCAATGCGTCAATTATCACAAATCACAAACCTTACCTTTGGTTTCCGCCCCATTCCCTGTCCTCTTTGTTCTGAAATCAAATGTATTGGTATAAATATGTTCCTGCCTTCTTCCTAAAGACAAACACAAAACCTAACATTATTATTTCATACATTTCATAAAAGGAAACTATAGACAAAGACACATGTAAGTGCAGCACTGTAACCAGCCAAGATGCCGCAGGGCTGCCATTCAATACAGACGCCCATTGAAAGTCCAAACAAGTCCAGTTGGAATTCTGATTGGAATTCAGATATTGTTAGCCAACTCCAGTAAATTAGGTCATTATGGGGACAATCCCAAATTTTATCATATTCTGCATTTAAAAGTTTTTTCACCACGACAAGCAAACATCACCAGTGCATTATCTCTAGGTGTAGGCATTGTTAGTTATCTAACAGATAGTTTCTCATTTTTGTACTGTTGTTTCTTTAGTCAGTTTTAGGAAAATGAATACATCTGCAATTCCACTAATACTGTGCTCAATATTTGGATATTTTCACAGAAATCTTCCTATTCAGAGTAACCCATTAATCAATATCTCTAAAATGTATGCAATTCTGAAGAGAATTGTTGTCAGAAGTAAAATACAACTGGCGACCACTCATTTCTTTGGGTGAAAATGTGTCCAAATGTTAATCATGCTGAAGGTTTCCCTGATTTTCCTTGAAATAATTCAGCTTTGAATTCTGCTATTTGTTTTTTTTTTGTCAAAAATCTTTTTATTAAAGTTTTCAATTATACACAAATACAACATACAAATATACATTTAGAAATGTACAGTCCAACAAAGGGGTGCAAATAGAGCTAGAACAGGATGTGGAGATAACAATGCCACTCATAGAGCAGGAGAAACCAGTACCACAACAACTGGGGGGGCATTAAAGACCTCAGTAACACTCTGCCGGCAACCCGATGACGAACCGTACCATAACAGCTTCATTCAAAATATCGAATGAATAAAAACAAAGGGGCAACGAACAAAGACAAAGACAGAAATAAAGAGGAATAGGAGCAGGGAAGTAAGGGGGGAGGGTAAGGGAGATGAAAATTAGTACGCCAATCGGTTTATATTTAATTCAATTAGATACCTAAGGAGCTGAGAGGAATCTTTAAACCAGTCTCATGCAGTCCAAGTCAATTTAAATTGTTTCAATCTATCATCATCATCCGCAATCATTTGTTCCATATGTCTTATTTTCTCCAATTCAGTCACCCATACATTAATGGAAAGGATCACCATGTTTCCAATATCTAGGGATAAGAACGCTAACTGCAATAGGGAAATGGTGACCCTTTTTGGATATTCTTGATCAAACCCAGAACAATAGATAAAAGAACAACAGGAAATTTGCCTTGCCCATTGTCGGGGGAAAAGCCGGGTTGTCAAACATAGGAGTCATGGTGCCAGGGTTGGAGGAAAGTTTGCCACTCCTAAGAACGTTATCTCAGAGTCATAGCAGCTTGGTAGTGAGACCAGGCAAAGGATTAAGCTGGTGTAAAAGCTATCTATCCATGGGAGAGACCTGAAATCCACCGGTGAGAGGTATTCTTCAATAAGGACCTAAATCTTCCTATTATGTTATGAAACCAATCAATCAGTCGGGTTAGTACCGATGCTTTATATTATGCAGTTAAATCCGGTACGCCCATTCTTACTCTGGATTTAGCTGTAGCTAAGGTACGGTAAGCTATGCAAGGACGTCTTGCCTTCCATAAGAAGGTCTGGAACAGTCTATGAAGTTTACTAGGATAGGAAGTAGGTAAAAAAATGGGGACTGTCTGGAACATGTAGAGTAAGCGAGACAATACATCTATTTGAGCAAATTTATTCTCGCAAACCAGGAGAGGGGCAAGGACGTGTATTTCTGCAGGTCCAACTGAGTTCCTGACCAGGAAGTCACCAGACGGGAGAGAGGGTCTGCCCCCTCACCTGTGGGGTGAAAATACTAACTAGCAAAGGACCAAAAAAAAAAAATCATCCCTAAATACCGTCAACAAGGACATAAGAGCTTTATGTGTCAACCAGCATTGGGACAGGACTGATCCCATCCCTGGGGAATCCTTCATCTCAGAAATGGGAAATAAAGAGCATTTACAATCTTCTACATACAAAAAATATATCCACTTAGTCTATTAGGCACTTGTGTTTAAAAATATCACAGGAACAACATGAAGTAGTTAATCTAATGCATTAGTACATGAAAAACATTCCTAATTAAAGGCATGTTACAAAAAGGAAAACAAAACAATTATAGCATGAAATAAAAGCATGGAAATGGAAAAATACCTCCCCCCTCACTCCCATGACTCGACAGCACTCTGAAATTATATCATTAACTAGTATGGGCACCTTAGGCCTTCGGGAAGGTTGCTGAAACTGCTGGCCACAATACCGGGGGGCAACCGAGGGATAAGACTATGGCTCCATGGAGCGACTCTGTAGAGGCTCTGTCCTCATGAATGTAACATAGAAACCGTGCAACCCCCCCTTTCTAAAAAAATCAGTCTATAATGTAAACAAAATGGAGGACTTCAGAAAACATGAAAAAACAATAACACTCATCATATTACCAGTCCTGGTCACAAGGTGTAGGATCATCGGCACCAGAGAGTCCATTCCAGCTGAGTAACTGGGAAAAAAGGGGTAAACATACCGTGTCCTTGCTCACATATCCCAATGAGAGAAAAAGAAAATGGTAGAGTTTTGAGTCCGCTAATTGGCTCCAATTTGGCTCATCTATTTTGTAACAAAGGTGGCCGCCCAAACACAGGTAGAAAGGGGTGGGAGTTCTTAAGTAAATTGGTGAAACCAAAAACAGTAGATGAACTATATAAATCTTCCAATGATGAAGACAGTATCACTAATCACAGGAGGTGTGGACCGCAGGAAAAGAATCTTGAGTGGATGATGAAGCACAAGGAGCTGTCGAGGGAGAGGAAGGAAAATTAGGCGATTGCATCACCGGTAAGGAAGATAACACCTGGAGACCTCGTGGAGTAGACATCGTGGAGGGCCATTCTGGTAGCACCATTGGAGGTAAGTGTAGATAGGAGTCAGGGTAAATCAGATGGATGGCGAAAAATGTGGTTCCTTCCTCCTGTTCGAAAAATAAGATGGAAAGGATAACCCCATCTACAGGGGATGTTTCTCTCTTTCAGTACCTGTAGTAGAGGCTTGAGGTCTCTGCTTGATCCAGCGTGAATTTAGAGAGGTCTGGCAAGAGTTGAATAGTTACCCCTGCGTATTTATTGGATTTAACCTCTCTAGCCTTCCACATAATGTCCTCCTTAGTGAGGTAGAAATGAATTCTACTAATGACATCTCTGGGTGTTTAATATCTTTGCTGCGTGGGCCAAGGGTTCTGTGTGCATGATCAATTTACAGATCCACATCTGATGGTACATTCAAAAGCTTAGCGAAAATAGAACTTGCTGCAGGCTCGTTCTGAGTTGGGAACAGATTCTGGAAGCCCTCTCAATCATCATGGAACATAAAGAACGTATTAATATGCGCATCATGGCACTCCAAGATTTCGCTATGAGAGGGCGTCTCGGCAAGTTGATTGCAGTATTCTTGTGGTGTTAGTTACCTGTTGAAGAGATTTCTGCATGGCCTGAAATTCCGCTTTACAACTAGCCTTCAGCCCTCCAATACTAGAGCTTAAATCTTGCTTGGTCGGGAGAGCCTTTAAGTAGGCTTTCCAATCCCAATCTTGCTCACGTGCATACAAAGGGGAACTGGAAGTGAAGGAAACTTGATGGAAGGATTGATCCAGCGGAGGTGTAGCATGTTGGCTGACGTCCTGTGTTTATAGGTTCGGCGCAGCGGCCACACCTGAAACTTGAAGCCGCGGCTTCAAGGTATGGTCCTACTTTCTGCTCATTTAAAACAGCGCTCAATACCCATTTTTTCAAACTTGCCTACCCATCCTCTTCTGTCTGCTAAACCCTCACCACTTCCCACCACTACATATCGCCCATCCTATTGTGTGTGAAATTCCCCCACCTACTAGATTGTAAGCTCTTCGGGCCAGGGTCCTCTCCTCCTGTATCACTGTATTAGTCTGTCATTTGCAATTTCTATTTAATGTACAGCTCTGCGTAATATGTTGGCGCTATATAAATCCTGTTTATTAATAATAATAATAATAATAATAATAATGGTCCGGCGCGGCCCATGTGCCTGAACTGAAAAAGCCTGCCACTCCGTTCCGAGTGCCGGTGCCGCTCACATTTTCCCCTTCTGACTTCCTTTTGTTTTTGGCCCCATTAGAGGCGATTGAGAGGCATCAATAGTGCTGGTGTCAGGCAGATTCCCCACAGGTCGGTCCGAGCCCAGATGAAACAGGTCCCACGTGGCCATCGGCTAGCCTTGGTATTTGGATCTTTTAAGTCTATTTCAGATTTCCACTTCTCTCTGTGATTTCTCCTAGTCAAAGATTTCAGAGCAGACTGAGGGTATTGTTGGGGCAATGTTGAGGACCATTGGTCAGCCAAGGAAACATGGGCAGCAAATGAACGATACATCATGTTTGCTTCCCTATCTTCGATATCAGGGCATGTTCAGTTGTCATCTCAGAGTTGGCAGAAACCTGTGCGACCCAGATATACCCACCTACTCTCCGGAGACAACTGCCAAGAAGAGGTCTTTAGGGAATATAATGGCTAAAAAGCCTCTGATGTGGAAACAAGACCAAGCTGTGCACAAAAGCATAGGAAATGTAGTGCAGAAAAATGGCAGCAGGTGCTCCGGGTGGCTGTAGCAGAAGGCAGTGTGAATGAGAAGGGCTGGAGAGTGGTACAATAATGAGTGTCTGTAGGTAACAGTGTAGCATGGTGAAGGATCCTTGCAAGTTTGGGGCTGCATTTCTGCAAATGGAGCTGGGGATTTGGTCAGCTTGCTCTACAAATGTGCTGATGTTCACTCTTTGACTGGAAATGGTGAAACTGCCACAGATATAACAAAATGAATCAGGGTTGTTTAGACACGAGACGAGAAACCGCAGAGCCAGACATGATCTGAAAGTAAGGAAATACGTGTGTAAGTAGAAAGATAAATTTTGTTATTCACTACATAGAGCAGCGCACAACCTCGGAGCACACTGTCTGCGTGTAAATGAATTGACGATACAAATCCCCGCTACAGTAATCACATTAATATAAGCGGGAGAGAAAAAACCTGACATGATAGAAGAAAACTAACTGCACTTCCAGAATCAGCATAACTATTTTAGTGTAAATAAGCTTAAAAATTGACGTCAACAAAAAATTTGTTTAAAATTGTTCCCCAGTCCTCATCTGACTGATTTTTTCTAAATGATCCCATCTAGGGCAGCTGAACATCGGAGCATTGTGAGCTCAGAGAGGTTTCTTGTAGTATTTCGATGTAACGCGCTGACAAGGAAAGAAAACCCTGAGAAGTTTTAGTGACAATGTTATTTTTCCGCTTTGTAATTAATCCAAAAACTCAGAGGTTTCAGCTGACCAACAAGCGGAAGCTCTTAAGGCAAAAATAGAAAGTGAACCTGGAAATTCATCTACGGAGAATCTTTCACAATTTCTATTGCATGACAAAGAGAACAAACATGATCATACTACTGATACTGGAAAATATTGAGCTGGTGGGAGAGGCCCACCAAACATCAAGATGAAGAGAAGCCCGAGTATGGTTATAACACTTGGCAGGTAGAATCTTAATATTAATGAAAGAGATAGATAAAATAAGCCTGTATATGTTAGCTGGTGTAATATTCACTATTATATATCAACAATTATCAAATGATTGGTCATTTATCGTTTGTATCCAATAACGTTCATCTGATGTGTATAAGTAGCCCAAGTGAGATCTGCTGTCCATCCCCAACTAAACCACCAAACTCTCACAGGAGATCAGAGACAATATGAAATTTGGGTCAACAAAGGCCACATTCAGGAGATATATAAGTCTAACAAAGGAGATAAAGAACCAAATCAAAGGTCCATAGGTTTTGATGATGCTTGCATTTATGAAGCTTCATTGACACCTGAATGTACTTGTTGATGTCCCTCTTGAGAGAAGAGTTTGCATATAAATGGCTTCCATTTGGAATTATCATCACCATCATTGGGTGGTGTACAGAGAAGGACTCTGCTTGGAATCCTCATGTTTCAGCAGACCGATGGGTTAAAGGCAGTATGTTGGGGACCGGTGACCTCCCTCCCAGCATGGAACATATACCCCTGGCAGTTGGCATAATCCCCTGAAATGTAACACTTTCATCCAATCACAGACTGGAATAGAGAAATCTACTGTATTCCACTGGGCTGGAGTGTGGTCCCTCGTAATATATGTATCACATTCTCTGAGACATGGAACCCCGCATTTTATTGCTCATACCCGGCCTCATGGAACCTAGCTGACCAGAAAATAAAGGGAGGCAGCAGGTAAGAACCCCCCGAGACCCCGACATGCCGAGCCTTTGTCGTCTCCCCACAGTGGGGGTCCTATAGACATTTTTATTGTTTGTGAGAGGAGTTTTATTGAAATCTAAAAGCCACCTTTAATAAAATATTCCAGACATGAAATGAAACATAATTTAGTGAATAACTTTTTAAGTTACATTACAACACCAAATCACAAAATATACATCAATCTATATAATAATCTTTACAGAATATTAAACAAATATGTGACACCGGGTGAAAGCAGTAACCAATTCACTGGCCTAGTGGATCTCCAGGTTGCAGTTGCTGCACACTGGTGGGCGACCTTCATCCTGATCTGCGGTGAATGCTAACAGAATAAAGTACCATAATTTAGGTACGTATACATCATCTGCTGCAGCACCTGACCGCTGTGAAGACTTTATTTTGTTTGTTTCCTTTTTGAAAATGGTCCGCAGGTTTTGTATCTTTTGCTTCACATATTTTATGTCAGCGGCAGGATTCACGGTCTTGCAGAGCTCCAACATAGCGGTATACGCCTTCAGTTTCATGTGATGATTTGAGTAATCCGCAGACTTTACCTTCCACAGACAGGGATGGGACCTGTATGCCTCAATGAACTTGAAATCAGAATTATTTAATGCATCATAGGCCATGATCTGTGAGAGAGAGAGGGAGAGATATAGAGAGATAGATTTATATATATATATTTATATACACAAACACCATACAGTGACGCACCTGTACGGAACGTTCATTCATCGCATATGCTCGGAACATGCACGATCACTGAACGACCGTACACACGATAGATGGTGAACAATCATCGTCCAATCAGATCCACCGTGCCGGTCGTTTATTTCCAACGACTATCCTCGTTCGTCAGCATCGTTGGTTTTTTTTTTAGACTGATTTTTGGCCAATTTGTAGCTCGTCGGTCCTTCGTTTCCAACAATAATTATTGGACGTGTGTACGCAGCTTAAGGCTAAATAAGAAAGTAAGGATCATTTATTAGTTGAGACAGATGCACAAAATGCCAGGCCAATAAAAATGTACACAAATTTAAAGTAAGGATCCTCATATTCCCTACTCTAGAGTTGTGGCATAATTAGTTATGTATTAAACAATTAGGAAAGTTGAATTAAACATAAACTTTATTACCATAAAATATTAAAATAATACAGTGTAGATAGTGTAGGATATATGAAAACACCCCACATATACCATACCAATATCACTAAGCAATAAGGGCTTTTTTCTCATCAACGCGTTTCACAGTAATTAAAACTTCATCAGGACGTTTAGTACACAAACACTCACCATGATCCAGTGAGTAACATAAATCCCGCAATAAACATTAAATCGTACTCACAAAAGATCATATATCCCATTTATTAAATGTAATATTTATTAAAACCCAGCTTAAAATTGGCCGGTATATGGAAAGGCAAGAATCCTAATAATAATTGAAACAATACCATGTGTTATGTTATGTTTCGAAACAAAAAGCATGTTAAAATTTGCATAGAGGATATGATACTCACCGATTAAGTGGGATAATAATATTCATGTGCTAATAAACGGTGAAGCTGTATGAGGATAGATCAATATGAGAGTGTTATATGACCCAACATTGTTATATGACAAATATAATACGATAAAGTGCAACTATGTAGACCTGCCATACTCCTGCAAATCCAGCAAATAAATGACAAGCTTCAAGCTTTATAACCCCCCAGCCTGTCCGATGGTGAGGCGCGCACATGTGCAGTATGCTGGATTGTCTGACAGTTCATGCCCAACACCCTGCACATCATCCAGCAGCACTGGGCATGACTGGCCAGAGAGGTAAGACACACCACTAGCAGAGCAGAGGGGGCCCCGGCCATGCTGCCTGCTGCGGCCCCCTCCCATACACTGCCCGTGATCCCTGGAGTTGCCGAGGACGATGCGGGATTGCTGGCAGAGTAAGTACCTCACACTAGGCTTATAAAAGAGTCAAAAGTTTACCTAAATTTTTAGGGTAAAAATAAGTACCTTGGTACTCTACTACTACTTTACTTACAATTTGCCATACAGTTGTCCTGCTAAGTTTTCAGATGCAGACCAGGAATAGATGGTGACCCTCTTACCTAAGAGATCTAGAAATGAAAGCATCCAGGAGATTACCAATAAGCTATGATCCAGATGGAATCATGGACTGGTCATACATTTACTATCCTGGGGCCCACCTTATGTTGGCAATATGAATAAGCACCTGGCATCCTACTGCATGGACAACATTGGGGGCAGATGTGGGTCTGTGCCAAAATTGAAGCAACAAGGTTTTTGCCCCCCTTCATTGTTTGGCAAGCCAGATTCCAGGGGACCTTTTTATGGATAACAGAGGGGGCACGCACAATCACTGCCCCATTTTATATCCAGGAAAGGCTGGAAATACATTGTAAATAAATAGAAAGTCATTTACGGAAAGGGAGCTTATTCACAACCCAAAAGCCCCCTTCATAAAAGGGAGCCCAGGTATCTGGTAAGAGTATTGGATTGTTTTATAACTTTTGCACTAATACTTACCTTTGGATGATCCAGCAATGTCCAAATATTGGCCCATGATGACCGATCCAGCGATGGCTGGCTCACTGCCGGTCCATTCATGTAGGTGAGCAGAGTTCCTGTCATTGAGTTCAGCCAATCGGATAAGATTATTATTTTAGTAATTCAGTATCAGTTCAGTTTAGGTAACAAAATACTTCCTCTGACATTCACAGCTTGAAAGTAAAGGTAACAGAAAAAACAATGACTGCTAATAATAGTCAGTTAAAAAAAAATGTATTTCCTGAAAGCTTGACCGGTGATTGTACGGGGCACCGATTTCTGTCTGCTGGCCTATGAGAAGAACGGAAGAAATTGCAATGCACTCAGGTAATTCATAGATGTGATCCAGGGGTGGACATACCAATGGGGTCCGCAGGGGTCCTCTGAGATTTGGAGACCGGTTTGTACTTGTTGTAGGACAGATGGCTGTTGGATAGATTTGGATTCTGCTCATCCAGCTAATGGTATAGAATGAATCGGAGGGCTGCTAGTTCCCTTTAATGATTACACCTGCCATTATTATTTATTACAATCATGGAACCTGACAAGACCCAGCCAAGAGAGTCAACATTACAGTTCCAAACACTCTCAATGGGCGTCTGTATTAAATGGCAGCCCCTCTGCATCTACAGTTTCCTTTTATGTATGAAATATTCATGTTAGGTTTTGCGTTTGTCTTTAGGGAGAACTCAGGAACATGTTTATACCAATTCTTTTGGATTCAGAACACAGAGGATAGGGAATATGGCAGAGACCAAAGGTAAGGTGCATTGTGAAGGTCTATTCCTCTTTTTATGGTTTTCATCCATGTCTGGTCCTCTCTGTGCACCAAGAGTGATAGAGAAAAGGAAGGGTGAGGACGTAACTCTTCGTTTGTTTGCCTATCTCTCTAAAACGGTGCACTAGACCTGTAATGGGGGTCTCTCCTTGGGATTCCAAGCACTTTTGTCATCAACTTTGACCAAATGAAACACAACTTCAGCAAATTGAAAGAACTCCATGGAAGAGACCAAGAGTCTCCACTAACTGCCGGCATCCTTTCAGCTTGGAGCCAACAACTAAATCATTTATCTTCCTAGCAAATTCCTCCAACATATACCATAGCTAGGCACTAATGTCTCCATTGCTATATATCTGCAGTGTAAGATCATCTCAGGCACTGCTGCCTTGATGAAAAATATAACAGCATGTAAAAGGTTCATTTTTCCAATATTCACCATCTGAATGAGATTTCTACAATGATAATGCTTACAGTGAATATAATAATCTTTTTCTTCCATAGATTACATTATCACAGAGGAGCTGTCCCATCTGAAGAACAGTGGTATTTCCCTTTTCTATGTGCAGCTGTTGTAGAATTAGTGAAATGTAATCTGCAGTGTGCAGGGATAATATAATAATATATATAATAATATAATAATATATATAATATAATAATATATAATATATAATAATATAATAATATAATAATATAATACAAGTGACCTCTTCCTTCTTTCTTCACCATTCTGCAGACCCCACTGATTGTACTTTTCATGTTTTTAGTGGGTCATGTTGGGAACTTTTTTTACTCCGAGCAGTCAAATATTTTTCTCCATCATTCCTGTCTATAATGTATCTTGTTGTCTTATATTTCATAATTGTTTGTTTGTTTTATTTCTTGGTTTTTAGATTTTGCTTTAAAAAACAATGTGTCTGATGTGCAGGATTCAGGTAATTATGGTGTGTAAAGTGGAAAGAGCAGAACTTCTGTTTCTCATGATGTCACAGTGACTGATGGGAATGGGAAATTTTACATGTATTACCAAAATAAGAACAAAATTCCACCAATGGGGACCCCAAGTCTGGTGACCACGGTCTAAAAGATGATTTGTTGTGTCCTAAACAGGAAGTGACAGGATTATAATTTTCCTGAAACTGTTAGCTTTATACAGTGTCATCCAGAAATATTTTTACATACAGACAACTTTTTTTCTAATCTTGGTTCTGTACATTACCACAATTATTATAAATGAAACAACTCAGATTGACCTGCAGACTTTCAGCTTTAATTCCGTGCGATGAACACAAAGATTGCAGGTTAAGCTTTGAAATCTCATTCATTTCCATATTGTGTTTTTCCTCTCCTCCCTCAGTGAACATTCAGGAGGCCTCCTGCACTAACTGCCCCAGTGGATGGCTACTTATTAGATCCAAATGCTACTATTTCCAGGAAAATTAGGAAACGTGGGAGAAGAGTCGCCAAGATTGTGCGTAGCGCAATGGCATCCTTCTGGTTCTGAAGGACAACGCTGAATTGGTAATTGTCTCACTTCTGATTTTAGGACCTGAAGGAGAGCAATAATCAATATCAGATCATACAATGTCCCCAATTCTGTGTTGATAAATCATTTGGTGGGAGAACCTGCCCCTGTACACCGGAGCTCGCATAGAATGAGGGGGAGGAATGATTTGGGGCAAACAAGGGTACTTCAATGCTCTTGCGTGAACAGGAGAAGAGCAGCTAGACTTTATTACTCTGAGGCTACTCGTTAAATTGTCCCAATATTGGTTGGAGTCAGGGCCGGGGACGGAGCTGTGGTAACTAGGTGCAGTAGAAAAAAGTTCACTAATTTGGCTGTGATGTGGGGCAGCCTCATCAGCCCAATAAAAAAGCTTGTTAATGCCAACATATGAACCTTCCCATTCACTTCATTGATAACAAAGGCGTTACTAAATGTTCTTGATAATATACCCGCTCCAAGAAATTCATTGCTGGACAGGAACGGAGATTCCTGCCCACCTTCTGTCTAAATGAAATTAGACGAGAAGTAACATTTACATTTATAACTATATCTATGTATTTGGCCAGGATTACGATACGAACAAAGAGTAATTATATCGATTATCCTTCGTCATCTCCTTATTTGCTTAATTGTGATTTGCTCATTTGTTTGGGCAGGATTCTCTTGGGCCGGCTTTAGGACAACGAAGATTCTGGTTGGGGCTGAGAAGGAACAGTTCAAATATTGAAGAATGGCTGTGGGCAGATGGGAGCATTCTAACATTCAGGTGAGATGGATGGTTCCTGATGGTTCACGATGGTAACTCTGATAGAACCAATCACCGGGAGTATCTGATGCCAGAAATCCTTAGAAAGAAATGAGAATGACCTGGTAGAGCCACAAAGTTCCGTAGAAATCGTCAGTGAATCCCCCAACACCCACTACGTGAGGCTTGGGGTTAGAGGCACCAGTGATAGTATTTAGAAGGCCCTACATGCCACAATCCCCACTGGTTTGGCTGTTGGGATCTAGTTCTGTTCTGAAAGGAATAAACATAAGCTGGAAAATGATTAGAATTGCCATTGGCTGTTGGCCATCAGGGGGTGGGATGGTCTATGGCACCACCAACCAACAAAACTCTCACCAATCTATGAATGCTGGTGGTGTCATGGCTGGTCTTTTTCCTTGATGACCACCACCAAATGAAAATGCTCATACTAAAATGAATGAATGATGACTACAGTAGTATCAGAGGTGAGTGAATACACACAGCAGGCATCAACGCCCACATGTTAAACTGCAAACTAAAAAATCCGCTGAAGTTCTATTCACATGAACATTTCCCAGAACAGAGTCTTATTCGAGCAGAACTAGTCCTAGTATGAATGGTAAAAGTAAGAAATGTCACAGAAATTGTCTTTGCTGTTTTCTTGGCCAATGTTTACAGAAAAACTACATGGATTTTTTCACTTGTGTCACAGTCCCACGACTCCCCCTGAACTCCCTCCCCTACTACCACCACTTTTGAGTTCAGTTGCTGTAATTTACAGATTTTTAAATATATTGCTACTTTTGATATTTTTTCATAGGCATAGACTTTTCTTTGATCACAACAATGTGGTAATAATGTTGATCACATGATTAATGACTAGCAGTCAGGGAAAATTTTTGCTGCAAAACATTCACCCCACGGAGTTCATTACTCTGTGATTGGAGGGATTGGGCTCTGCGTTCTCCATAGTCTGGAGTTATTAATGTTTTTTTTAAATGAAATTGAGAATTGTTACTATCAGCAGAAATGGAATTCTATATTCTCATAGGATATTGTTTTTATTTTCCAGTGCCTGGAATGAGTTTGAACCCAATAACCAGAACAACAACGAGCACTGTGCCGAGATTCTGGGAGGACAGCGATCAATGAATGACCGGGATTGTGATAGCACTATCGGCTATATATGTGAAAGTATCTGGATGTGCTGAGTGATACAAGCCATGATTGTCAGGGCAAAGGACTTCTCTTCATTGCCTGCCACCGTCCTGCCATGGCGGTACTAGGAGGTTCTGGGGAATTATGGGGTGACCAGCACTGACCTCCCCGAATCTGAAGCTGTATGGTGATATCTAAAAAGAAAAAGGGGAGACAAGTAAAAGAAAAAAGGAAATAAAGAAATCAGAAAAGAGAGGATAGAACAGAGGAGGAAAGAGACAAATGTGAGGGGTATTACTCAGCTTGTGTAATTTGGAGCAGCATTGTCTGTCCATTTATGTTTCTGAAATGTATTGAATGGCTTATCCTGGAATGTTGGGTTTATGTGATTTAGGTTAATACTCAGTGAAACTACTTCATTACTGGGAATAAATCAAAGCCAGTGGCTGCCCCCCTCTCTGTACCACATCCCCGACTGGGACCAGTCTGATACAGGGCAACATGCCCAGGAACATTATATATACCAATGGAGGATATCACCCCACAGTACGAATGGGACTCTTACCTGTGACCAATGTACCCAGGCTCATTGTGTATAGCTATGGAGGAAGAGTCAAAACAGGTAACAGAGAATTCTCCAATCGTGTTTGGTGCCTGGGCCTGGCAGGTGTTTATTGGTGAATTTCCCATCCAGACCCTGTAAAAGGAAGCTCCAGCCACCATTTCAATGTATTCATATGTACTGGTTTGTTGGGAAGGGTTTTACTGATATTACACCGTGGATACTGGGTGTTGGGGCTGCATTATTCACTGCATCTGGGACTGAAAGTTGTGTTGGGATTGGGTGGGTAAGAGAAGGAATGTGTGGAATTTTGAGATTTGAAATTGCTGTAGGCAGCCTGGGTCCATCTGGACTGTTACTGATCTGCAGTAGTCAGGTCACTTTAGGCAGGCTGGGTCACTCACATCTCTGAAGTTGGCTATCCAGTTCAGTCCCGAATCTAGGAATGGACTCCTATCAATGGTCTCCTCTTCAGAAGCTTCTTTCCGAAGTCCAACTGGCTTCCAACGGGTAAGAGCCTTCTCATCCTTCCCACAGTCCTTTTAACAGGGCCCCCAGGCCAAGCTGAGACATGGGCAAAGGTTGTAACTCGAGTCGCATGACTTGGACTCAAATCCGACTTAAGTCGCCTAATAAACAACTTGTGACTCAACTTAGAGGTTTTGCCAAGTGACTTGCCTCTCGACTTGCAACTTGACTTCTGGCTTTCTCCTCTGACAGCTGAAGGGGTAGGGATGATAGGCCGTGTTACAGAAGCCTTACTGCCTTCCTCCCCTCCCCCCTCAAGTGTAGGAGGAGAGTGGCCTTAGAATGCGATCTTGTGCTCACGAACAGGATTAGAGCTTTGCTTCTATATGGGGACAAATAGGGATAAAGGAAGTGACTTGACTTGTAACTCAAATTGGAAGAATTCTTGTTGACTTGGGACTTGGTGTTAATGACTTTGAACTCGACTTGGACTTGAAAGGTGATGACTTAGTCCAACCTCATGATAGGGGGGTCATAGGGACACCAGGGCCAGCCGACCCCACTCACCTGAGTGACTATATAATCCATATTTCCCGGCACCCTGAACCCCCAATTCTTTGAGTATTGATCTATTTTAAAACTCTCCCGAATGGGTGCCAAACCTGCATATTGGCAGAGACAAAAATGTTTGCAAATGGCTATGGAGATAGTGTACCTTTATACTCATAGTAGCACACACGTTTATAAAGTTTAGGAGGAAGTTTTGTAGCAGCTCTTCCTAATTTTGTGCTTTATGGTTCCCCAAGAAGTTCCTGCCAACCATGCCATAGCTGTGCCAGGCAGAAGCTTCAGTATCAGTCATGTAACTTGTGACATTTCCATCATTTATCAGTTTCTGGGCTCCATCAAAGATTCCTGGCAGAGACACAGGAGAGTGGGGGGTAACAAGCCACAGAGACACAGGAGAGTGGGGGGTAACAAGCCAAAGAGACATAGGAGAGTGGGGGGTAAAAAGCCAGAGACACAGCAGAGTGGGGGGTAAAAAGCCACAGAGACACAGGAGAGTGGGGAGGTAACAAGCCGCAGAGACACAGGAAAGTAAGGGGTAACAAGCCGCAGAGACACAGGAGAGTGGGGGGTAACAAGCTACAGAGACACAGGAGGCTGGGGGGTAACAAGCCACAGAAACACAGGAGAGTGGGGGTAACAAGCCACAGAGACACAGCAGAGTGGGGGTAATAAGCCTCAGAGACACAGGAGAGTGGGGGGTAACAAGCCGCAGGGACACAGGAGAGTAAGAGGTAACAAGCCGCAGGGACACAGGAGAGTAAGGGGTAACAAACCACAGAGACACAGGAGAGTGGGGAGTAACAAACCACAGAGACACAGGAGAGTGGGGAGTAACAAGCCGCAGACAGACTGCAGAAAACCAGAAACTGTTGAGTGTGTGTATGGCCGCCATTATAGATGCATGCTAATAAATATCTATGGGGACTGGTGGAGGGACAGTTCACCTTTTTGCCTTTTATTTATCCTAATAATACTTGTAGAAGGAAGGTAAATGTTAACACTTTTAGTATTTTGATACAATATGCAGGCTGGGTTATGAGTTAATAATATTACCGTTCCCCTGCTTTGTGTTGTTTGCCTTTCCTGCCATCACCCCGAAAATCTCTCATGTGGCCATAGGTGAAGGAAGTGCATTGGATGTAATTCTGGTCTCCCGGATGGGTAATGTGAGAAGTAAATTCCAATTGGATAAAAGTTAATGTATTATTATTAGATTTTGTACTGTTTGTATGATAGTTTATTGTTTCTTTTGTTGTTGACTATTTAATTTTTAGGTTGCATAGTAACTCCCAAAGAAGCAAACTTTGTTGTTAAGTTGGAGACCATATTGTTAATTATTTCATCCCACTCATGGATGCTGTTTTTTTTTTCTTAAGTTTTATTGAAGGATGTTTCAATAAATAAAATAGAAACAAAACAACAATCAGGCTAATAACAAATAAATTGACATAAAATATACAAATGTGTAGAAAAATTTACATTAAATAAATAAAAAAAGAAAAACAAGGAAAACTGAACAGGCATATGAAAAAATATTTATATAATATGGAAGGAGAAAAAAATGGTTCCACCACCACATTGGCAATATCAGAAAGTTTCCATTCACATAACATCTATGACCACAGGGGAGTTATTTTCTAACATGTGCAAAGCATAGCCGGAGGTTTATCCGAAGGTAGACATAATCTGACGTTTTATTGAAGGAGACTGGGTCTCTATATAGGATTCCCATATTTCAAACAATTTCCCCACCTTAGTTTCCTTATCCAGAGATGCCTCAATCCAGGCCATTCTGAGAACATATCCCAATTTTTCCTGAAAAAGCCCAATTGTCGGTGGATTTGGGTCCAGCCATTTGTGTAGCATTTGGTCACTAAGGAAAGGATAGCCAATAAACTGCGACTGCCCATAGTAATCTTTGCACCTTGTAAATGGTAGGTACCTAAAATCGCCCATTTCAGGGTCAGTGGAACATAGTGCATCAAATATCTAGTAATGTAATGAGCCGCCTCTTGCCAGAAATGTTTTATCTCACGGCAGTCCTAAAAAGCATGGTATAAGTCCGCCCGATCCTGTGCACAGTTAAGACAGTTAGCGGTAGAGACATAGCCCATCAAATAAGCACGCTACGGGGAGATATTCACCCCATGGTAGATTCTGAGAGTCATTGCCCTGTACATCACCGAAGGAAGGACTGACCACGTGCTAGAGAATGCAACAAGGATATCATCAGCTGATTTACTTGGGAAATGATCAGACCATTAACCAGACCCGCTTTTCTGATGGAGCAATCTAAAACTAATTTATTTCTCCTAAAATTTTCTGTAATTGCCTTTCTGGAGGGATTACCTCTTAACAGCAAACTATCCAGAGGTTTCTTCCAAGCCCCAACAGATAGGGACTTCAATACCTTCCAAGTGTATGACTGGAATTGCATGGAAACATAGACTGCTGACCTCAAAAACCTCAAATCGGGTTGTTTTGCACGCACATCGACCAATGAGTTGACCTTTAGAGTATGAAAAGTAGGCCATTTCTGCAAGGAAACATGGGATAACTGTGGGAGATCCTAACTGCCCCAATAGGGTATCAAAATGGTAAAAAAAGAGAGGAGTGACTGTTCAGAAGATGTTTTCCCCTAATTTACTGCTCCATTTCTGGTCGGTTGTTGCAACACACAGAGACTCTGAGAATATTTATAAAATGTTTTGAGGTCAGTCTTTTTAATTACTAAAGGTAATGATTGAAGGATATATAGAAGTTTGGCAAAATATTTATTTTTATCAAACTAATCCTCCCTAGATCGGAGAGCATCAGGTGTGACCAGTTCACTAAGAGCTCTAAGAATTGGTCCAATATCCTACGAGTATAATTTGTGAGAATTTTTAGTCATTTGTACTCCTGGGTCCTGTATTTTCTCTCTGCACCATATAAATGGGTAATCTCTACCCATACAGGTCTCACAAATTTAGTCACATATAAAGCTTTGGATATATCAGGATTAATCTTATAGCCAGATACAGAGCCATATTGAGCAATTAAATTCAAGATAGGCGTCAGTGTCTCGGGTTAGATATGTAACAGCAAATCTTCTCCAATAGCAGTGATCAAATCTTCAGGCAAATCTTCCAAAAGTCTAAGAAGAGGGTCCAAGGCCAAATGAAATAGAATTGGGGTGAGGGGGCAGCCTTGTCTAGTTTCTCTGGATAGTTTTATGGGTCTCTATAAGTCCTCATTAATATATCATTTGGAGGATGGATTGTGATATATATATTGGATATAGGAGGAAAACACATGTCCAAAAGCTCTGTGAGATAATATTGCGTTGAGCGAAGGCCAATCTGTTCTATCGAATGCTTTTTCTGCATCCAAACTTATCAGGATGGATTTGGAGTTGGTGAGCTGTACAGTAGCTGCAATAGCCGCCCAAATCCTAATTGTTGAATGCCTATTACGTACAAAACCCAGCTGATCTTTAGGTAATATAGTGGGTAAAAACATCTGCAGACTGTTTGCCATCAATTTAGCCAGAATCTGATGAATGAAATTCAATGAAATGCAATTGGTCTATATGAAGGAAGGGAGTCAGGATCTTTACCCGGTTTTGGGAATTAATGTTGTGTAGGTTCCATTAAAACCCGGGAAAGGAGTTTGATGAGATATTTCGTTGTAAACTTCTGTGAGCAAAGGACTTACATCAGGTGCTAAAATTTTATAGTATTCTGCCGAATACCTGTCTGGGCCCAACGTTTTATTGGAGGCCAAGGTACCAGTTGTGCGGAGAATTTCTGATTCAGTAACTGGGGCATTAGGCTGCTCCCTACAAGTTGTGGATAGTTTCGATAAGTTAGCTTTTTCTAGTAAACGTTGCATCAAATGGGGTTGGGCTTCCTGAGCAGTATAAAGCCTTCGATAATATCTTTCAAAGGTCTGTAAGATATCACTATGAGATGTATAAAAACTCAGAAAACAAATCTTTTGCTCTCAGTATATGCCGCTTCCAGCCTAACGGATTAGCTAATCTGGGCAACAGTATACCTATTTCCCCATTTATAGAATTTGGGCTTAGTATAAAGAGCTTGTGTTCCCACTCGGGTAGCTACATGCATATTTCATTGAAAACCTCCTGTTGCCAGGACTTCTTAACCTCCCTATCATTACACCGAAGAAATAGTTTTTATATATATAACCTGTTCATGAAGAGCATTATACTGATGATAGTAGTCTCGGTTGCGTCTTGCCACAAAAGACATGATATAACCTCTCATACGGCTTTCATAGTACACGACAACAAAACTGGGGTATCCCAATGTTGGTCATCATCCAGTCCATCCGCCCAATAGGACTGAATATAGGCCAGAAAGGAGGAACAGTTAGTGAGATAAGCTGGGAATCACCACAGGATTGTTTTTCTAAAAGGCTGTTGCATTTGGTGGGTTGGGGGGGCATGATCAGAAAGTGTAAAATTGCCAAAAGATATATCCTGATTCCTTGGGAGTAAGCATTCTATTGCTAAAAAAAAAATAAATTCTGGAAAATATGGAGTGGGCTTTCCAATAACAGGTGTAATCCGTCTCAGTTGGGTGGGAGAGACGCCATACATCTATACACATGTTTTAGTTCAGAAGTGGAAGGGTCAGGTCTAATATTGATTTGCTTCAATCGATCTAATAACCTTCCTAGCGGTTCATTTCTGTCTGTTTTTTGTATCTAAAAGGGTACGTTGTTTTTCATTAAAATGTATTTTACAGTTTATTATAATAGCATGGGTATAATAAAGTTTGATACACACAATCATGTCAAAATAATAATAATAAATAAATTAAATATATATATATATATATTATACTCATACTATTATATATACTGTAAAATAAATGTTCATGAAATCATTCTACTGCTTTTACACATAAAAATCCAATGTATTGCATTCAATACAGTTATTTTGTATTGAATGCAATACAAATGGATTTTAAATTTCCCGGCTCGCCCGGCCTGCAACGTACACACGCACCGACATCACCGGGATCTCCACCGGTGACTCATCGTGTGCAGAAGATGCCGGAGGAAGACAGAGATTGCGGTGATGGAGGACGCGGGACTCCGGCGGATCAGGTGTATTTACTTTTCTCATTGGGTTACCAAGAGGTAGGTTAAAGGATCAATGTCCATATTCAAATCTCTCGCTAAATAAGATTAAGATAAGAATTTGTTAAAATCTTTTTGCGTCAGTGAAAAAGATCAAAGAGTTGTTATTGGGAGCATATATGGAACAAAATGGTGGTGCCCGCAATCTCCACTATTACAAAAAGATATCTACTGGCAGGATCTAATTCATGGAAACAATTTGTATGGTAGAACAAAAGCGCCACTCCTCTCATTTTGGTTTTATAAACAGTGTGAATCACTTCACCAATCCACGAGGCTCAGAGTTATGGGGCCCGGTCCTCCTTCCAATGCGTTTCTTGCAGAAACACGACATCTGGAGACGGATTTTTAAGATGCACTAACACCCTTTTAGGCTTTTGGGGACTGTTCAAACCAGCCACATTCCATGAAATTAGTTTTAAGGAAGATTGATCTTTCTGAAGTAATGAGGAAATACAATGCATAGGGGTTGCCATGAGGGTTCAGACTCAATATATTACCAGAATTAAGACTGCAGCCATCCCAGCCAGTGGCCACAGGTCTGCCAGAAGTGTGCCAAAATCGCGGTGAAAAAACCCTGGGAAACCAGTTCCCAGATAAAGTATAGGAATAGGAATCACCCATCTTCCAATAAAAAACACATTGCCTGTAAACCATAAATGACAGAATTAAAAGAAAAATCCCTGGCTAAGACAGTATACATCCATTTTTTGTAATAAATAACAAACACCTGGGGTTGGGGTGCGCTGACAGAGGGACACAATGCTTGTAGAAATTGTAAAACATATAGAAACATGTGAAAAAAATGCATCATAAAAGTTAGCATACACATATGTGAAAGAATATGCATCATGAAGTTTTAATTATTGTCCCTCTGAAGATGAACTTTTTATTCGAAGAGTTTCAATGGCATCAGTGGGATCCTCAAACTATTTTGTTTTTCCTTGCCAAAGGACTTTCAGCTTCGCTGGGTACAGTAAAAGGAAACACAAACTTCTATATCTATCAGGCGTTTACAGATGGAGAAAAACTTTTCCTCTTTGGTGTAACCGCTGGGGAGTGGTCCTGAAACAGTCAAACCTTGTTGCCCTCCACATGGAAATCACAAGCTTTCCCGTAGGCTCCCAACACAGATTCCTTGTCAGTATAATGAAAGTACTTAGCTTTGACAGGACGTGGACGCTGATTCACATTGTGACGCTCAGGGCCAATCCTATGAGCCCTTTCAATGCTTCGGGTTGTAGCAGATGGGAGGTTTACTGCTTTCATCAGGAGGACAATACAAAACAATATGAACTAAATTATGGCCTTTGTGGGTTTCTGGTATGCCAATAAAACGTAACTTGGTAAGTTGGGGGAGTCAGCTTTTGGTGCAGGGTTAGGTTTATGTTTAATGGTATGCTTATGTATGGAAGAAAGATGTCTCCCAACAAATTTGTCCATAGTATTATAGATGGATGTTGTTTTACTGGTAATGATGGTTTTAAAATTGTACTGCTTTTCCATATAAACATCCAATGTATTGCATTCAATACAGTTATTTCGTATTGAATGCCCCGCCCCGCCGGCAATGCACACAAGCATCGACGTCACCGATAATTTATTGGGTGTTGAAGCAGGAAGAAGGAAGAAAGACGAAGACGGAGATCACGGTGCCGGACGGCGCGGGATGCTGGCGGATTAGGTAAGCGCTCTGTTTACTAACCTTCCCATAGGTTTACATACCCCGAGTGTGATTCGGGGTTACCACTTTTAGCAACTTTTTTCTACCCCAAGTCTCACTCAGGGTTACCTCCAGAGAGGTTAATAAAGTTTGCTGGCATTTTATATAATTTATTGTACAAAGTCACCTAGTGGTAAAAAAACAGTCACAATAATAGGGAAATGAAACATATTAAAGTAGAACTCCCATTTTATGCATGGTGTTCAAAGGTCCTAGCGTGTTTCGCTCTCAGGCTTCTTCAGGGGTATTCCGCACAATTACAACCACTGGTATTTGGAATTCTCTACTTAGCACAGAGATCTTTGCACCCCATCCAGGAATGATGGTCTAGGACTACTAAAACATGTTTTTTTCTGTTGAATTGTTTACTAATATAGAATTGTTTTGTGTCCAAACACCCCCTACACCTCTTTCTCCACTTTTTTAATGATAACAACCAACCAACAACTGACTTCATCAAGGAACAATCAGCAAACAATATTCAACAATTGACATCGTCATCTAACACCAACCAGTAAAGTCCAACAATCAACATCATTAACCAAACAGCAACCAACAAATAATATCCAACAAACAACATCGTCATCTAACACCAACCAAATCCAACAACTGACATCATTGACCTTCCTGGAAATATATTGTAGTAGCAGATAAATTCCTCTTTGTTCACGTTTGTAGAAGCCACATATTGCAGAGCATTGAATTTCATTTAATGTAATGGTTGTTGTAGTGTGATGGTTATCATTTTATTTTTTGTTGTTTCTTGATTATGGTTTGTTGTTGATGAATAAAGAGGAAAAGGGACTTCCGGTTCCGGCGTAGGTAGCAGCAGAGAGCAGCATCCTTGAGCCTCAGTGTCCTCCCAACTTTATTCTACGGCTCCCTTACCTTGCTGTATCGGCAGAGTGGAATCCACGAGACACGGATTGCTTTGTATTTGCTCCACCGGCACTGCAGTGCAACCAACAGAAAAATACAGCATGGAAGGCCCCGACATCCAAGATGGTGAACTAGCCTTCCGAGTCAGATGGCAACAGAGCAAGTCCAGACAAGGCAAGCCATCATCCATCTGATTATATGCCTATGGATTACAAGAAACTGGCACGTGTAGTGACACAACATCGTCACCAAGCATTTAACCCAACAATAGTCGCAGGCAACTTCAACACGACATCCAGCACTCTGAAAGGCAGACGCCCAGCACCTAAAAATCATGGTATAGCAAGTTCAAATGATACATTTTCTGTACTTTAATCTTTTTTACCAACCTTACAGATTCATGGAGACACTTACACTTAGCCTGGAAAGGGAATATACGCATGTTTGAGCAGTACATTCAAAATCGTCGATTGCATTCTAGTGTCTCCTAATCTTTTGTTGAAAATCAATACTTCTGACATTCACCCTTTGGTGATATCCGACCATGCACCAGTCTCAATCACCCTATCTGATGGTAATTTTTATAAGTTGGACTTTGTATGGCATTTTCCAACTTTTTAAGCCAAAGATGAATTTTTCCAAAAATACTTGAAATACTGAAGGATGGGCTATGAGTACCACAATGCTGAACATAAGTCAAATCCTTATAAAAGCAGTTATCAGAGGAAGAATATTAGCCCAAGTTACCTATTAAAAAAAAAGCATCCCTGCATAACTATATGGAAGCCCGTAAAACAGTACAACTGGCGTTGGATGTCTATAAATCCTCTTTATCTCCTCAAAGTCTAGAAACTTAACTACAAGCCAAAAACACTTGCAAAATGTGAATTACACAATCAGTCAGATCTTACTGTTATTCCTGAGTTCTTACACTTTGGCAACAAGTCAGGGAAACTGTTGGCCAATTTCTACATGGGCTATCATGCTCCACCACTTATTACGGCTATCAAGGACTCCAACCGGTCAATACATCACGTTCTTAGAGACATAGCAACATTTTTTGCGTCCTATTATGAGCCTTTATATACTTCACAAGGAAGTGATTTATCTTAGGGACAGTCCTTGTTGGATCAACAGGTCCTTCCTTAACTAGAGGTGATATTAGCACTTAAATGATCCGCCAATATAAAGGCACTGGGACCAGATGGGTTATAAAATTCTATAGATGACATATCTACCCTCCTAATTATAATATATAATGATATGTTTACTTCTAATTCCTATCTTCAAACCACTATTAAAGTATTACCCAAAGAGAAAAAAGCCTCCCCTGTTCCAGGATCCTATTTCCCTCCTTATTCAGGATTAATGTTGGTCGAATATCTAACTATTCGATTAGAGAGCTCTTTAATCGAATAGTGATATATTGTTCGGGTGATCAAATGCCGAATTTGAACACCATTGAAATCAGTGGTGGGGGAGTTTGGATTATTTTTATGGACTATTAAGGGCTGCAAGGCCAATCAGATTGCTCTTTTAGCCCTTTACTAGTTGTATGTGTTAGAGTTTTTCTATCCAAGAACACAGGGAACTAGATGTGATGAATGGGGAAACTTGTCCTCATTCAACGTCTAGTGCCCGGGGATCGCCTGCAGTCACAGCTGTTACCGCAAAGTTCCCACGGTCATGTGACCCTCGGAACAGAACTGCAGATATACTCTGCAGTTCTACTACAATCCCCCGGGCACTACAGGTTAATTTACCCCGGGGATCCCTTACTCTTCTCAATGATTGCAGACACAGCTGCAATCATTGAGAAGATGCCCCGCAAGTATCTCTAAAGCTGCGTACACACTTTGCAGGATCGTTCGTCGTTCGTTTACCAGCGATAATTATTGGAAGTGTGTACGTAGCTTTACTCTGTAACACACTTTCCAGAACAGTAATTTGATACATTTGTTACATTTTTCTCCCAGTAGATAAAAGAACAATGTAACAAATATATCATAATATTTCTGTGCTGGTAAGTGTGTTACAGAGTAAGGATATCATTCATTGTAGGATAACCTGTAAAAAAGAAAAAAAAAGGGGAAACAAAAAACACTCAATAAATTAATTTAACATAAATTTTTTAACACTTTTTTTATCCGGATTTTTTGCCATTGAATCTTGCTTTTTTGGGTTAGGTCTACCCGAATTGGAACAGCCGTATTTGGGTCGAATAAAAGGACAACCCGAATTCGAACACCAACACTAATCAGGATAATAAAATCCTCTCCAAAATATTGGCGGATCGTTTGGCATATTTACTCCCACATTTAGGAGTTTTGTTTTTCCTTATTGTTATAGAAAACATAAGACGTAGTATTGGATTGTAAATTAAGTCTGTTTGCAGCGTGAGACACATTGTTACTACCATACCGATGGTTTCTTTTTCAATGTTACTGTCAGTTGGAATTTGTGTATCTATTTAAGTTGAACTGTTTTCTACCTTTTCAATATAAAGTCATTTAAAGAGGAAGACAGTAGGGGTTTTGGTGGTAAGAAACCTGGATGTCTATATTTATATCACATTTATATCACATACAAATAACATGTTAACAAAAACAATTATCCCAAGACCACCAAAAAAGTAGAGTTTTTTGGAATATCTAAACATACAAATTATCTGATGGATAATCTTTGGTTGTAAAGTCCATAGAGCATTATTATCCAAAGGTAAATGGGTCTCAAAACAATCCAGACGCGTTTCGACTGTTTGGGCTTCTTCAGGGGAATATGAGACATCTATTAGACATATATAAAGACTAGTAGAGAACAACATAACTATAAAACCTATAATAACTTTATATTATACTTATAATAATTACTATACATACTAATTAGTAGATAATAAATTGTTTGTTTTCAATATAGAGGGAGAACATTATCCCAACATTGAAGGTTTAGCAATCCAAAATCTATTTATTTTGTTTCAGATGTCTTTAGATTGCCCTAAAAATGAGCAAAGGAGAAAAGATGGGGTTAGGTAATTCAGAGATCTGATTATATGAAATGCTGGTTCTGGATAAAGAGAAGAAGCATTTCCAGCCTCAGTGTTAGGGAGAACATTACCATGCACAATATATCCCAATGATTGTTGTCTCTGTTGGGAAATCCAACTACACGGAGTGAGAGAACCCAACACAGAAATGAACATTTCTCAGGGCCACATTTTTTTATTTTACTGTGTTTTAAAGCTGGAGCTTATTCTGCTTAGATATTGCTTTTCTGGTCCCCAATCAAAAGCCAATTATTTTATAAGATGCCGCTCATAGCTTAATAATATTTGCTAATATTTTGTGTAGCTTTCTACATGTTGGAAGGGGATAGAGGTTGGATAGCAGGGGCCACACACACAATCATGGCTCCATTTCACATCCAGGAAACATCAGAAATGGTTCAGAAAATATTATTTATAATAGAACACATTACAAGTAAGAATTTTACATTGTTGATTTTTTGTGCTTTTACCAACAGATTTTCTTAAATTTCTTCACAATTTTCATATTATTATTTTACTGTTCGGCTTTGGTACAAAAATACCTCCTCTGACATTCACAGCTTGTTGTAGAAACAAAAGATCATAAAACTGAATTACTGCTAATAATAGGCACTTACAAAAATGTATTTACTTTCATTTCCTGAAAGCTGGCTGTGATGTTGGGTGACTTCCTATCGTTCTGTACAGATCTGTGATTGGGACGCGGTGATTGTACGGGGCACCGTCTGCTGGGCCATGAGAAGAGCGGAAGAAATTGCAATGGACTCAGGTAATTCATAGATGTGATCCAGCAGTGGACATACCAATGGCTGCACAGGGGCCCTCTAAGACCTAGGGGCCCCTTTTGTCACTTGTATGTCGAGACTGGCCAGACTGTTGCATAGACTTGAAAGCATCTCAGTTCTTTAGCTGTTACTAATACAAAACTGCAAAATACATAGATGTATCTGGTCGTTGAATGGGGGGGGGGGGTAAAATGCTGTATCACACAGGACCCCTAGTCTGTCACTTTTACTTTTGTACTTTGGGAGTGTCTTGGATTCTGTCAGTGTATTATTTATCCTATAGTGTTTTTAACACACTTGTACCACAATGTAATTTTTATTTTTATGGAACCTGACAAGACCCAACCTAGCAAGTCTAAGGTTATCCTAAAATGTCTTCCCAATAACAATTTACTCTATAAAGTTGCTTCTGGATAGAAATTTCACATTTTCATTTAAATACAAAGAATTGGCCACAAATATAGATGTAAAGAACGCGGTTTTATCCCATGTGGGTTCCAACCTCCATTGTTTAATGTTTGCTATTTCCACAAGCTCATGCAGAGATTAGAGAACAAATTTGCAAAGATTCTCTTTCTTCAGGAAATGTTCCAAGGTTATTTTCTCTTAGGATAGAATGTACTTCAAGTATTAAGTCTGTAAAGAATCATTCACAGAAAACACCTTAATGTCATTCTCTCCCACAAGTGAAAGATTCATCTTCCAGAGACTTGAAAGGTGACAAAAACATCCGGTTGAACTAAGCTCTTCAGAAACCAAACACAACTTTCTACCCACACATCCCGATAGGAACAAATAATTGTTTGTGTTTTGGAAATATTCAGCTGATGGTAAAATCATTTTAGCCGAAATCGCTTGGTTTTCATTGAATTTGTCATTCTTGTTGTCCATGATGTTAGGAGACGTATATCTGTCCGATCTCTCGGAGGCAATATAACGCCCTGCTTGTTCTCTCCAGTCGCCAGTTGTCTATTGTAGAGTTAAGCTGGGCGGATATGCTAATGCGGATATTTGTTGGATTTACTTATGTGATTGTACGCTGCCTGGACTGACCTTTGCCTGTGACCTCGGCTCTGCCGTGTCCTTACCCGTGGATACCTCATCTGTTGGATGGATTACCTGCGTATGACCTCTGGCTCTGTATTCTGGACTTTACTGGACTTAATCATCTGTGGGCTGCTGGTCCTCTGTCAGTCCTTCCCTGGACATCATTACTTTGGGACGGTGCATTTAGCCTCCACCGGGTGAGCTGAGGATTGCTATAGGTGAAGAGTGCGGACTTGGATTGGATGACTGGCATTTGGTGGGCACTGGTGGTGGACGGGGGCCCCACACAATATATAAACAGCTGGACATTTCTCATTCATGGTGGTAATTCCTAACATTCCTAATGAAGGTTCTATTCCAGTGGGGAATTGAGTGGACTCTGAGAATGTTTGATCACATTTACTAGTTGTGTAATATCACTAGCAAAGCCAGAAACAAGAAGAATTTGTATGTATATTTTCAAACTTCCTGTAACAGGCAAAACTCTTTTGCATAAGCAAACATTATAGGGGTGGGGATATAACATAGAATTCAGCTGGGGTTGCTTATAATGGTCACCTATACAAACTTACAAATGCTTGATCAGCCAGGTCATTATTGTAGAAAGGGACAGGTGATGACTTACCTGCCTGACCGCTCCCGGTGTCTGGTAATCACGGATTTCCTTGCATGTTCCAGGGATTACTGAATTCCCACGCCCCTGCACAAGATATCATCATCGCCACACATCTCCAAGGAGAAGAGAAGGAAAAGGGCTCACCTTGTAATAAAATACAGATAGTCGTGAGACTTTAGTTCAACTGTTGCTGTCACAGCATGAGAAGTGATAAATTGGTTTGTCTTTGACTTGAAGTTCAACAACATGTCCATAGAAGATTACCCTGGGTGAAAACGTTCTGTACAAGCACTTCTGTGTGAATGTTATTGATCGCCTGCATCATATAAGTTAGGAGTCTCATCTTGTAGAAATATGGAAGATGCCAATGGTGACTTGTCCTTAATTGTGTAAATTTGGTAAATATTAATAATAATACTGATTAATGTAATGGGATGTTGTCAGTGAGATGTTATATTTGTTCACCATCTTGAATATTCACTATCTTGAAAATTTATAATGGAATCAGAAGAATTTCAGATTCATTCACTTTAATTCACCCAAATATATGAATAGTCTACTTTCCAAAAAGCACCAACTAAGACATTCGTAGCTCTCACCCAGTAAAATGAAGAATGAGCTCCAGGTTTGGTTCTGATTCTTCGTTTCCTTTTTCCCACCAAAACCAACAGGACAAAGCTGTTCCACTTCTCAATATGGCGTGTGTATGTTCAGGTGCTACTATGTAATCCTCTATGCAGTCAGTCTGGGTGGGGGAAGGCAAGTCGCTTTCCCTTTTCCCACCCTGGCACAATACCTTGGTCTTGGCCAGAAGGATACAGATGAAAAAATCCGGTGGCCTTCTGGCCTGTCAGGGATAGAATGGCCTCCCATTCCATGAAATAATCCTGCCCATCCACTGGAATTCAACATTACATAGGCATGACATCCCGTACGGAACGAGGAACATTCATAGTCAGTAAGTACCTGACTATCTGATTCAGCACAGTGCAAAGTCAAGGAGCTTGGGACTTTTTGCCCCAGGTATTCTTGATGAAGCCAAAGGAGGAGACAAGCAAACATGTCAGCTGGAAAAACGTGGATATCGGTGACGTCCTTCATACTTGATTTACATGTTAGAAGCCACACTGGATTTGATGGTGGGACCAGTAAACTTTTTCAGATGCCATGCAGCAAGTGTAACAACACTCCCACCAAACACCCTACCCCTAGATTTATTCTTTTCATAAAAATGAATTCATACCAATCCTAATATTGGCTAACGAGCCATTGATGTTATTTTACAAGACAAAAGAACAGCCAAAACATGAGAAAACTGGGAATTTTCTAAGCAAAAATATAGAAAATAATTTGCGATTGGTCAGGAAGTAACATTGCAGTGTTAAGTTTTATGTAACATTGAGGTGAAAATTTGCCATTTTATTCAAAAACAGAAATGCAAAGATCATAGAAATGTATTGAATGGCCCCACACGGCCTCAGATATGGGCTAAGGAAGCCATTGCTACGTGCTGGAACTTGCTGTTGTAAAAGGAAAAATAAAAATACGAGAAAACAAATGACACCAATGGCCAGCCATGATGCATCGTTGGTAGTTTTAGAATTGCGTCTTCCTCTACAGTTTGCCAATATTATTTATTAATGTTGGGTTTTGTGTTTGTCTGTAGGGATATTTCAGGAAAATGTTTATACAAATTCCACTGATTTCAGAACACAGAGGACAGACAATGGACAAAAAACCAAAGGTAAGGATTATGATTGTCTACTTCAATGATGCATGGCTTTTGTTTTATGATATTTGCATTGTTCTACTTTCAATGACCACCTACCATTGTTGTCCAGAACAAGGGGGGACAAATAGCTGTCGAATTGAATAGTGAGAAATTCGACCTACACTAGTAACAGCATATAGAACAATAAATTCAATGTAGCGAGTAGCCACTTGTAGTAAATAAAGTTCACAATAGACTACCTGAGGAACCCAAGATACATTCATATATGGTAGGAGTGCCTCACAGTGTTGAAGTTTTAGTCCAATTTTTTTTAGACTTCATCGATTCCTCTTCCTATTTCTAGAAGCTCAGTGGTGGCACTGCTCAAACTCAGACCTGGGTCACTTCATAGCAATCTTTTAGACTTCTCACCCATCTATTGACCACAGCCAAACAAACTATAGCTAGCGCTTGGCTCTCCCCTGCATTATTTAGAGGTAAAGAAGTGCTGACAATGGAGAAGTGTTCAATAATACCATGTCCATATATTCAGCAGTCTGGTCTCCATGGGTGGATAAGTTCCTTTCATCTTCCTTTAATCACAGTCAGCTATCAATATGGCACCAAATAATAGGTAATCCGCGGATCACCGATTTTACCCCTCCACCCTCATTTTCCCAATCTGATGGGCCTCTCCCTTCTCATCTCCTTTTATCCTCACTTCCTCTTATCTTTGCATTTCTATCCACTTTCTGGAGCTCTTCTCTGCATCGCATGGTTCAGCACCTATTAGACCAATGACTATATAAAACCTGTAAATGAAATCCTCTCTCAGGGGGTTCCTCGGGTAAGGAGTACAACCTAAACACTTGGTTATTCCTTTAATGTCTTTTTTCTGTCTGATCCTCCATGTTAACTGCTGGAACCAAGAGACAGAGAGAAAGGAGGATGGGAGATGATGTACTAAAACTGTAATATTGTACCATTAGACTGCCTCTGACACCACGACTTCCCTACATTCGGTCAGTTGGAACCAACAACTTATATCTGGGCTATGTTGTATCCTCCTGGCCAAGATGCAGCTCAGGAAAGTGGTAAAAATATAATCCTTCTGTGTACAGGTGTTGCAGAATGGATTATAGACAGTCCTGTACTGGTTCTGGTCAGTGTAACCCATTATTGGGTGATGGTTAGTGGGAATGCCCGGTGAGACGCCTTTGTGTCTGCTGTCCTTCAGTCTCCAGCCATCATAAGTATTCAGAGAAATACAGAGATTCATCACCATCTGATACACCCAGGATCATTCACAACACTTTCTGTCTATTATTATTTCAGAACCTCAACAGAATCCACAAGGTTGGGTTACGATCACCCTGGTGGTTTTCCTAATCCTAATGTTTGTTATTGTGCTCATCTCCACAAGTCTCCTGTTTGTTTTCTGTAAGTATGACTGCTAGAATTATTATTATTATTATTTGTTCTCTTTGTCATTTATGTGAGTAAATATGAAATATTATCTTCGTCCAGATGGCCTTCACCCATCATTTATATTATAGGATATATACCACGTAATCATTGAACATGTGCGTTGTTCTGATTTCCTCCTAAAATGCAAAGTGCTGGGCACTCCTGTTCTATAGCCCCAATGCTGAATAGCTGCAGTTATGCTGTCACAGATCCCCAAGGACCAGGAGATCTGTACCCTCTTCTGTGTCACTTCTTATCCTCCTGCTTCAACACTGCCTATTCACTGTTTGCTTCTTTGTCTGAACCATGTGACACCCTGAGAGCTACCCCTTTACCCCAGTGCTCCAGGATATTGTGCAGACATGCTCCATCTACTGGTAGTAGGGTGAAAGCCACCCTGATCTGCAACACTCCCTCTGGTGGTTGGGTATGTCACCTGGTAGTCACATGGGTTTGCCCTGTCACATGACTTTTCCTATGTAAGGAACTGACTGACAATAAGATGTTGTCTGAACAATGAGTTTTGTCAGGCTTTGTTTCTAGGTTCCAGTTTGCATTTCCTAATCCTGAAACTTTAGTTTACCAGCTCTGACCTGACTATTCTCGATTTCTGCCTGCCCTGACCTTGACTTGTCTGACTACTCCTCTGCCACACTTGTACTACACTTTTACCAGCCCCTGCGTTACGGAGGTCACAACTCTGGAACAACCTCCTAAAGTCCATCACCCCTTACAGGGTGCACTGGTGAAGCCGGGAACCAATGCCTTGCACCCAATATACGTCCCTGCCAAGCGGATCGCTGACAGGGAGGGTCCACCACCCGCCTGTGATTACCATGACACTGTACAACAATTCTTGCTTCATCACAAAAGCACAGTCATAAAATGCTGAAGAAAAGCCAACGTTTCAGGGCTGTGTTGGAGGGAACCCAACAAAAAAGCAAGAAACCATTATTTTGCGTTACTGATGGCTTCGTGTTCTGTTTTCATGAGTTCTATACAATGCTGTCGGTGGTTGAACCTACCCCTATTATATGTTTGATTTTCTGTAAAGAGTACATTCCATCCATGGATATTTCTTCATAAAATAGATTGATAAAATATAAATGTAACTGCTCGTAAAGTGATAATTTTATCTAAATGTCACCTGCTACCCATCTGAATGAGATTTTATCATTTCTACAATCATCGTGTTCAGTAAAAATAATTCTCTTGTATCGTTTTCTGTCCCCCCATCCAGATTACAGTATTATGGAGGAGCAGTCCAGTCTGAAGAACAATGGTATTTCCATCTTCTTTATACAGCTGTTGTAGATTCAGTGAAAAGTAATCTTGTGAAAGTTTGTGGGGTGCAGGAAGAGGGAGGCGTGGTGGACACGGTCTCTGGTTCCATCAGCAGTTGTGGTTGTTGTAAAGGTTAAGAAAATATTTTTTCTTCTTGACTCGGAAAAGGGTAAAAGGTGAAGAAGAGAAGGCGTTGGGACCTTGAATGTTTATTTCAGCTATATGTACTGGTTCTATGTTGGGTCCATTGTTGGGTACTAATCCCTCTGGTGGCAGGGGCTAAACACATATCACAGATATTCCCTAAATGAAAGAAAAAGCCAAACTTGTAGTTTAGAGTGCAGAAAAAAAAGATTAATAAAATCCTATTAATTAGTAAAAAAATGTCTTCAAGGTTCCGTGCTTTATAATGTTTTTTTTGCCTTCCTCTGGATCGGCTATCCTTGTAGGGTTTTATCTGGTATTTGCTTCTTTCCTTAGAGGTTAAACTTGATGGATTTATATCTTTATTCAACCTGACCTACTATGAAACTATGTAATGTTTAAATGTCAATCTTCATAGGGGCGTGAAAAAAGATAAAGACAAGGTGTTGTGGACAAATAAAGCCAGAAGTATATTAAAGATTTAAATTAATGAAAGCAATGGCTCCAGTCACTAGTCAAGCCTCTTCAGGACCATTATTGCTGTACAAGAATTTGCTGTGATTAAGTCCCGATGAAGGTCATCTTTCCAGCCCCTGAATATGGCTGTCATGGGACTTTCCTTCCTATATTGTAAGAAGGGGTTTATAGCCCTATGTGTCCTCTGCAGGTTTGCTAGACCACCCAGCTTTGGAGAGCTTTATTAAATCAGTGTGCCCATTGGTAACAGAAATACTTTATTGGAGGGCAAAAGGGTAAATTGCCACATATTCCTAATCCAGACCCCCTAGGAGGGTAGCAAAAGAAAGAGTGTAATTTTAAAGCTTTTTCAAAACAAACTTCTTAAGTCAACTGGACAATTGGGTCAAATTCCTCCTTTTCATATTACCTGTGATCGAATCCATAAAACACACACATGTGGCCAGAACGTCATTGACACCTGACCATCACACCTATATGAGATTGTGTAATTTACCATTTGTGAGACCCGGCTCACAATCTGTATTTCAATTCATTCAGAAGGTGTTCAGTATGATTAAGGTCCAAGCTTCGTAAAGCCCACTTGGGTCCTGTTCACCAATCTGGAGAGACCATGAGCCTCATTTATTAAAGCTCTTTATGACTGAAAACGATAGACTATCATGAAATAACCTGGGTGATCCAGGAATTATTGTCCATGGTTCTCCTATGATATGGTCATCCATTCTTGGAGAGCTTGAATTAATTAAGCTAAATCAATTGAAAGCTTAACTCTCCAGTCTATATCTGCCATTCCTATCATGGGTACATGGAATCCAGGTAATGATCTTCAGTTTGGTATTGCAGGATATGTGATGGGTTGGTTGCAGATAACTTTACATGAAAAATCTCTAACTATAGTATATGAGAAGCATTCACTGGGATTGGTTGCCAATGTAGTATGGGGGGGGGCATACTGTTCACAGGACCAGAACTGCTATTTTCTTGAATACAATATATTTATAAATTATAGATTATATACCAGGTTATAAATTCAATATTTCTATTTTCAATTTCAACAGAAAGTTTTTGATCCAAATAGCATCTGCTCATCTGCTCAGCTTACCAAGTTGTATCTAACTCTACCTGGAAGAGCCGAGTGATAAGCACACAAACATATTCATTGTTTTAGACATCTTACATCGCTTTTCCCAGAATACGTACTCATGTCACTGTCCTTCAGAGCTCACAATCCGAGGTCCCTTCTATAGTCATATATGCAGTGCCAGAATAGCAGACAAGATAACAACAGATAGCTCAATATTAGGAATAATTGAGTAGTCAGTAGGGAACCAAAACTATAGGTCAGCAGCAAGAGTCATGGAGCAAGCCAAGAGGAGCAATGAATGCCAGAGTGTAATATCAAAGATTGAGGGAAGCAAGGTCAGGAGATGGAACACTCTCATGAAAACCCTGATGGATGGGATCCTCTTCTTCCCCTCCAACACAAGTAAAACTGATGACGCGGACAGGCAGAATGAGGGCCTGAGGGGACACAAATGCCAGGAACTGTAGGGGTGGTCTGAACTGAAGGGTTCATACAGGTTTGAATTCTTCCACTGAGCAAGAAGATATTAGATGTTGGCCAATGGTAAATAAACAGAAAGGGTAACCACAGATGCCAACTCCTTCCAGGAACAAGCCAGGGAGCCTTCCAAGGCCAACAGGCAGCAGAAAACATAGACAAGTGGATGGGCCAAGGTCAGTAACTTGGAATCAGTGCAGTACAAAAGAGATATCAGAAGCTGGTCAGATGAGCGGGTGGGGGTAGACTATCTGGGGTGAAAGAAACTCAGTGGGATAGTCTAAAGCAGTGTTTTTTGTAACGTGGGAGAATTTCAGATCTTCACGAGACCCCTTCTATAATTACTATAGTATATCCATAGCTAACAGTATAATTGTGTGGTGGCCAATGGAAAGAATTCGTCTTACATTGCTAACCAGTGGAAGAAGGTCACCTTTACAGATAGCCAAAAATATATTCGACCCAAGAGTCACAAGCTGCTTGTTGCTCAAGGAACCCCCAGCAACCTCTGGAGGAAGCCTGGCTGAGAAATACTGGTGCAGTAACATAAGCCATGACACCCCAAAGTGTTCAAAGTTACAGGTCAGGTAGTGAACAGCTGAAGACCAAGAAGCAGTGGGATCCTGAACCTTAGTGCCAGTATGGCTAACAAGCACATGTGTGTTTTCCATGGAGTGTGCCGATTGCATGGATACACAAGCCAAAGTATTGCATGCATAGGTACTCAAGCCAACTGGCTAACACTTCTTTTCTTGCAGATATCCAGGCACAAAGTGAAGAATGTATGATCAGACATCAGAATCCGGGACATTGTTAGCAAGATATTTATGGATAGATCAAAAATAGGAATAATTGAGTGGTCAGTAAGGAACCCAATCGGTTGGGAGGGCAATATATATATATATCAAATTATAAGCCTGGGTCAAAAACAAACAAGAAATACAAAATCAGTGAAAACTTGCAAAGGTTTCCAATATGAAAACAGTTTCACTATTTTTGTTTTTTAGATAAGAACTTAACAGAAGAAGTATCATATTTCAAGAAT
>NC_092859.1:1099713-1101982 GCF_032062135.1 Pyxicephalus adspersus
GATGAATGGGGACAAGTCTGGCCACTACAGGTGATGAATGAGGAGAAGACACGCTGCTGCCAGAGAGGAGAGGAGACACACGCAGGATCGGGTATCGGGTGAGTATATTATTTTAATATGGGGACAAGTTCATTCATCACCTATAGTGTCCGGAGATCCCGCAATGACAGGAGGATTGCCAAGGCTACATAGCCGGGGGAATAATAATGTTATTGTGGGAAAACCTGTAACAAAAAAGTTAGTTAAAAAAAACACAAACATTCAATAAATTACTTTAAAATTATTTTCTTTTAAACACATTTTTTACATTTTTTCCCCGAATTTTTACCGTTTAATCCCGTGTTTTTTGGGTCGGGTTTATCTGAATTTGAACAGCCATATTCAGGACAACCCAAATTGGAACACCATACTATACAGGACACAATCCCAACTCAAGCGTAAATACCACAACAGTTTTCCAATGGGGACATCTGATCCGGTGACAGGGAATACCGGGTTTTGATTTTTTCCTGAAAACTTTAAAGAGTTTTGTTTATCCTTTCTATAAATCCTTTGCATCATGTCACCCGGTGTGTTTGCAGAGTTAGCACCGTATCTATACTGAAGGAGGGATTTAGTGCAACGCTTATTATACGTGTCATGGCGGCAATCAGTCAGCTTTGTGTTTTCTATTTCCAGTGGCCAACATGAGAGACGACCTGAACAACATCAAAAAGAAAGGTGAATGTTCTATATTATTCAGCACCCCTTATTATACACAAGCCCGGAAAGTGGCACCTAGCTCTGTCCCCCCCAGTCTGTCACAGAGTGGCATTAGGCCTATTGACTATGTACCCATGGCAGTGCCCAGCTCTTCATGGTTTTACAATAGTTTGGTTATTCACTAATAGATATATTAGGAGGGCAATATATATATATATCAAATTATAAGCCTGGGTCAAAAGCAAGCAAGAAATACAAAATCTGTGAAAACTTGCAAAGGTTTCCAATATGAAAACAGTTTCACTATTTTTGTTTTTTAGATAAGAACTTAACAGAAGAAGTATCATATTTCAAGAATGACGGTAATGGGTTCAGAGATCTTTATTACTATCTATATATTTATTTCTTTTTTCCTAAAATATGAAAAAGTAAAACCTGCAGCTGAGGGCTCAGTGTAGAAGGCAACAGATTATAACCCTGATGAAAGAGGTGCAGTCCCTGAAATGAGTCGGTTTTACTTGCAATACTTAAAATGCATATAAAACCACAATCCTTTGTCATTACTGTCCTATTTAGATCTGGTGCTGTAGTCATTGCTATAATTGCTAAATATACATTGTGATAGGGAGGGGGGTTATAATAATAGGTATTATGATAGGACATAATATATCCCATACATTTTTATTATAAGCCTCTAGATAAGATACTAGTGAAAACAATATTAAATAATGACATTTTTTATTTAAATTGAAAACAAATAATGAGTTTTTGAAATAGCAATCATCTTGGCATCATCTTGTCCAATCCTCAGCAGGATCTCATGGCCTACATCCATCTCTATCTGCAGGTTGCTGAGTTTCCGTGGTCCAAGTTCAGCAGCTTTACTTTACTTTCAAAAGATCAGAAGAGTTGTGAGCGCCTATAGGCTGAGTATAGGATCAGCTATTTCTCAGGTCACCGTCTGCCAATTTAAGAAGCTCTCTATAAGCTCAATATAAGACAGATGAGGCAATTAGTCACCTGGATGCTGCTATATTTATTTATTTGTAGTATTTCTGGACATATTACAGTTCAAGCTCCAAAAATTTAAAGAAATAAAATATGAATCCAGCAGTGCCTCATACCTTCCAACATTATCTGAAGCTGCCTGTAGATGCAGAGAGAAGTAATCCTTTACACAAATGGAACAGAAAGTTACATATATTTCAAATGGTGATCCAGCTCTAACAATAAGACAAAGAATCAGATATCCCATCAAACATTTCCTCGTGGGAATCTTCCAGGTCCATGTGTTTCAATGGCAGCAATGCATTCCTACTAGGAAACGTTTAGTGGGAATGTCAGATTTCCTGTTTTATAAATTGATCCCATAGGCTTATCGTACATTATTTTCCAGGCTCCTGATATTTGAAAAAAACAAGCTTTGTGTACAGGACTAGTGTTGGTCGATTAATGTATTTTTCGCCGTAAAAGACGCTCCGGAATATAAGACGCACCCAATTTTAAAGGAGGAAAATCTAGAAAAAAAAGATTCTGAAAAATTATTCCCCTTCTGATCACTCATGTG
>NC_092859.1:1102671-1105319 GCF_032062135.1 Pyxicephalus adspersus
ATAATGTTATTGTGGGAAAACTTGTGAAAAAAAAAGTTAGTTAAAAAAAAACACAAACATTCAATAAATTACTTTAAAATTATTTTCTACATTTTTTTCCCCGAATTTTTACCGTTGAATCCCGTGTTTTTTGGGTCGGGTTTATCTGAATTTGAACAGCCATATTCAGGACAACCCGAATTCAAACACCATACTATACAGGACACAATCCCCACTCAAGCGTAAATACCACAACAGTTTTCCAATGGGGACATCTGATCTGGTGACAGGGAATACCGGGTTTTGATGTTTTCTGAAAACTTTAAAGGGTTTTATTTATCCTTTCTATAAATCTATATATTTTTTTTTGTTTATCCTTTCTATTTGCATCATGTCACCCGGTGTGTTTGCAGCGTTAGCACCGTATCTATACTGCAGGAGGGATTTAGTGCAACGCTTATTATACGTGTCATGGCGGCAATCAGTCAGCTTTGTGTTTTCTATTTCCAGTGGCCAACATGAGAGACGACCTGAACAACATCAAAAAGAAAGGTGAATGTTCTATATTATTCAGCACCCCTTATTATACACAAGCCCGGAAAGTGGCACCTAGCTCTGCCCCCCCCCCATACTTAGTCTGTCACAGGATGGCATTAGGCCTATTGACTCTTAGCTGGTATTGGTTCGTGTACCCATGGCCGTGCCCAGCTCTTCATGGCTTTACAATAGTTTGGTTATTCACTAATAGATTTCTCCTCCCCATAGAATAAGATTCATCACTATGTTCAGGTTCTCCACATTTTAAACAAAATTTGCAAAACCCTCAGCGAACCAAACAGATATCTTCATCTCTGGACCCTGTGTGGACCTTGATGTATCCAGGGAAGAGATCCCCGAGAGCTCAGTCAATAGATATTACATGCCTTAGGGTGGCACTGATGAAGCTTTGGGGTGCAGCTAAGCTGACCTCGGAGCTGGAAGCCACCAATAACAAACTGTACCCCAGTGTACCTAGAAACATAGAACAGCTAGGAGCCTCCACTTGCTAAAGATTGTTTCATAGTTAACATGAAAACTTTGTTCCCAGGCCTTGAAATCTCTAATAAATGACCTTATTGTGCGTTCCTCATTTACCAGACGTCCTCCGGGAGGCCTTCTGCACCAGCTGCCGCAATGAATGGAAACTAATTCGATCCAAATGCTACTATATTGAGGAAAACGTTGTAAAAACATGGACAAGGAGCCGCCAGGACTGTGCAAAGCGCAATGGCATCCTTCTGGTCCTGAAGGACATGGATGAAATGGTAAATGTCTTACTTCTCCCTGAATGGAAAAGTTCTGATTTTTTGGAGTCCAAGAAAACAGTCATCACACATAACCAATCAGATCCTATATTTCTCCGAGACAGGTCAGGAAAATAATGCTTACAGCTTACAACAAAATTGTAGTAGTGTAAGAACCTAAATTTACCTGGAGAGCCCTCATACATGACATTGCCTCCTGACCCCCCCACACAGACCACCTCCACCTTTCATCCCACTGAACCACAACAAAAACTCTGCTGGAACCCATTATTGGACATCCTATGGCAGTGATGAGGACACCCAAAGGTCCACACTCTTTGCAGTCCTAGGCCTAGCTAAAGTTCTAAGACCTCCCCCACCCATTTGGCTCTTTAGGAGTAGTTATATTGATTCCTGATTGTGATATATTTGTTTCATATTTTCTGTATATATCTGATGATGGTTTCAGCATTTGTTTGAGCAGAATTCTCTGCTGCCAGTTATAGGACAAGGAAGGTTCTGGTTGGGACTGAGAAGGAACAGTTCAGATATGGAGGCCTGGCTGTGGGCAGATGGGAGCGCTCTAACATTCAGGTGAGATGGGCATTGCTGATGGTTTACAACCGGAACTCCCCTCCCTTATAGAACCAATGATGGGGAATATACGTGACACATCTCCAGAGAATAACCTGGACCTACCTCAATGTTCAGGACAAGACACGTGGCACATTTCCTATCAACCTCCAAATAAAGTTTGAGGTCAGAGGCTCCAGGTGAAAGTACTTTGCAGTGTGACAGTGAAGGACAGAGAGATTTACAAAATTGTCGTCACCAAATTTTACATTCATTGCAAAGCCAGTGAGTATCGTATGGTGAATAAAACTGCTGGGGAATTAGAAGGACCTATGGGTAGATGCCCCAAGTGAAAGACTATAGAAGATCTTTTTCACTTAGGACATGTTCCAGCAAATCTCCCTGATTAATCCTTCCCTCCACTATAATTTAAAGTGACAAACAGATGGAGCCTTGCATTTAGGAGCTGTTATTAACTCAAAAGGTTGACATGTTGCTTTAAAATGTATTTTTCTGACCAAGCTTTTATTACATGCCTTTGTATTTTAATTTCACTTGGGACGTTTTCCATCAGTCCCCTTTATCACTTTCATCACCAACAGTTTGAGTTGAATTGCTATAATTCAGAAATGATTGAACAACTATATTATTATTATTATTATTATTATTATTATTATTATACAGGATTAATATAGTGCCAACATATTATGCATACAGACAGTGACACAGGAGGAGAGGACCCTGCCCCGAAGAGCTTACAATCTAGTAATAACAACTATATTCATATTGTTATTTATACTCGTTGTTTCTAAT
>NC_092859.1:1106072-1116895 GCF_032062135.1 Pyxicephalus adspersus
AAGGGGGAGGGGAGAGAGAGGGGCGGGGGGCTCTTTTATTCAATCTCCTAAAGGATCTGCTATAGTTCCATCTGACCCCTCTGCAAACTAATCTCATTCCTGGAGACAAACCTGAAAAAAAGAATCTAAACCCTAAAATAAAAAAGTCGTATATAGCAGCTTGCCTGTCATTAGATGCGTAATAAATTTCTTTATTTTAGACTTTTTGTATTCCTTTTTGGTGATCTGACCATTATCACGCTTTCTCTTGGAGAAGATACACTTATTGCACTTATCAGACAAATATAACGAAAACTTTTCATTGGTATGTAAAACAGAGGAAAAGGAAAAACAAGACAAGGTTACTGGTAAAGTTCACATACAGCCCAATCAAAGCTGCTATACGTAATATAATATAATGTTAATGTAATATAAATAATAATAAATATATTCTGCATTCTTTGTGTTACCCTCACACACAACATTGCCACCTAGTGGTCTGATATTCACCCCAGTGCTGCAGGGAGTGTATAGGTGTGCCAAAGCCCCATTGATACTCACCTGTCCCTGTACCATTGTGACATCTTCTCCCTTCTTCTATTCCACATTCCCATCTTCAGTCATTTGATTGGATGGGCTGGGATGAGGTAACTCCCACGAGGATCCCAAGGTCATTCAATGCCAGCATCAGCAGGGGGGGCCAGGATTACCCAGCAACACATGCTGAGCCGTGCACGCTGACAGCGGGGAATGAAGGAATAGTTAAAGCAGAAGAGTAAAAAAAATACAAATGAAGGTGAAGAAACATCCAAGAACTGATTGCTGACCTCTGAACCCAGTTCTGGTGCTGTCCACAACTGGCGGTACCACTGACTAAATGAAAATATTTCCACATGTGCTGTATACTCAGGGGAGGATGAGCCAATGTTTTGTTAATAGGTTCGGTCAAACAGGTCTAGAACTGAACAGGATATGGTCCAGGAACCATAAATATATATATAGGTAATCTGACATCTGACATACAGACAACTCCTGGATACAAATGGAGGTTCCCTGCTCGCTTGTGTGCAGGACAGAGGCTTGATGGGGGGAGGGGTGGTTTGCATGATTTGGAGAAGAGATCTTTTGCTAAACTCTGCTGAGGTTCTGGCTGATCTTAGGGGGCTGAGCTCTCTCTGCAATCTCTTATAACTCTTTAATGACCAAGACAAACTCCGCAGTTGTTTCTTTTTGCATATTAAAGCACAGCTTGCTCCAGAAGTTAATGAATGTCTAGGCTCCATAAAGTTCTTTTTGTGAATAGCATAAGGTAGGTACACACGTGCAATAATTGTCGTTAGGACACGAACAACTAACGATTATGCGCAATTATATTTGAACGATCGTATTGTGCACAATTCTGTACATGCTGTAACGATACGATTGTACAAATATAATCCACCGATAGTGTACACACGCTAGATACTATCGTTTGAACGATGCAGGGAGGGACATGTAAAGGAGAAAGTGTACCGCAGAACCATCCGCGATCCCTGAACGACCTCCACACAACAGATAGCGAAGATTGTCACGCAATCAGATCTGCCGGGACGGCCGTTAGTTTCCAGCGACAATCCTCGTTCATTGGGGTCATTGTGCATTGGGGTCGTTGTGCATTGGGGTCGTTGTACGGTTGTTAGTCATACGTTTCCAATGATAATTATTGCACGTGTGTACGCAGCATTACAGTGAGGATTTTATACAGTAACTGACACCACGCTGCCTAATATTATGATGAGACAAACATCTGTCCTAATCGCATTTATTAAATGTTCCGACTTGCATACAAATTCAACTTCAGAACCAACCTACAGTCCCTATTATTATTATTACACAGTATTCATATAGCGCCAACATATTACGCAGCGCTGTACATTAAATAGGGATCTCATATGTAACCCGGGGACCTCCCGTAATAACACATCATGATAGTCCTGCATCTGAGTCAGATGATGTATGTGGCCTGTAATAAATCCCCCAATATTCGGGGAGAGCAGCGGGGTCCCTTGTGTCACATATACTAACAGACCAAGTGGCCCTCCGAGATCACGTTATCGGGTGCTAGGGGAACATAAGTACGTGAGTTTAGCTGATATCTAATATCCTTTATTAATGTCAGCCCAGATACAAAATAAGAACGTGTATTGAGAACAAACATAGTCCTGTGCAATGTCCACATACTGACCATATATTATAGCGTGAGATCAGAATTGGTTTGCTCACATTTGAGGGTTTTCGGGGTAACTTTGGTGGAATTGTTTGTCATCGGGGATTTCTACATCGGGTTTGTGGTTAGACAGAGATGATGTGGCAATGAGATGTTTGTATAGAGGTTATAAAAACTCACTAACAAATATCAGACAAATCATCGTATAACGTCCTAATAAATCCTACAACTCAGAAGATTAATAAGAAGAATAATCCCAACGCTGATCTCTGCATGAATAGATATAATGATGGCCATCCCTTGCAAAGTAAACTATTCATAAATAACCACCATTGATTTATCACCAATCGGGTATGTAAAAGAGAGCTGTAAGTGGCCAGTGCAAGTTCATAGTAAATCAAATATTCAGCGTCACCAGAAAGAGAAGCAAAATATGTCAGAAGCCATAATCATTGCCAAAAAACAACGAGACGGCACTTGTACCTTTCCTGTGTTCTGTATTCACTCAGCCCATTCACCCAGCAGCAGCACCAGGGAAATTATACCAATCACTCACATCATACATATTCACAATAGGAATTAGATAGAATAGAATAAACGGACGAACAGGTAACCCCACCCCCACCTCAGGGTTTTTTATAAACCCAATAAAGATTAATACAATTTTTTTTTCTTTGATTGAGTTTTTATTATCAGATCTCCTTTATGTTTTCTTTAAAGACAATGTTAGAAATTCAATAATCGTTAAGTATTTATTTTTCTGAGGTGGCTGAAGTGTAAGGAGATCGTCATCATATTATCGTATTGGTCAGGGGTCCCAACAGGTGAATCGTGATCACTGGTAGATCACAAAGGAAATGTCAGCACAGTGGCTCAGGGGTTAGCACCCTGGCCTTTGCAGCGCTAGGTTCCAGGTTTGATCCCCAGCCAGGACATTATCTGCATGGAGTTTGCAGGTTCTCCCTGTGTCTGCGTGGGTTTCCTCCAGGTACTCCGGTTTCCTCTCACATCCCAAAAACATGCAGTTAGGTTAATTGGCATCTCCCTAACAATTGACCTTAGACTACATTAATCACATATGACTGAGGTTGGGACATTAGATTGTGAGCTCCTTTGAGGGACAGTTAGTGACACGACTATGGACTTTGTACAGTGCTGCGTAATATGATGGTGCTATATAAATACTGTATAATAATAATAATAGTAGATCGCGGAGCCCTGCCTATTAAAGTAAACTCTACCACATACAGGAGTTATTAAGTCCACGTTTTTATCGTTGGTAGATCATTTTGTCTTTTTAAAAGTAGCTTGCCAAAAAAGTGTGGGCACCCCGATATTCGTGATAGCTTTGTGTGTACTTTGGCAGACGGCACACATCATCTTTGACATGGATTACATGCTGAATATTGTGATTTACTTCCAAGGATAAATAAAGCCAAAACATGTGTGTTGTGTTTTTATTTCTATAAAATACTTAATGCTGTGTTGGGGTGTTTATTTTTAAGCTTATTGTTCTAGGAAAGGTTAAGCAAGTTATGCACCCCTTTAATTATTCCCCGGGGTGATGAGGGTGATTGGGGGCATATCCAGTTTCCAAGAAGTCCCTACTGCAGATCCTCACAAATACATTGGGGCAGATTTTGGTGAAGCCCTCCATCCCCCCAAATATGCCTCCCCCACACTGTTGAGGGAAATGGAGGAATGTTTAGGAGGTGGCACAAGCTCACTGCCACTCACTGAATAATCATCCGGTAAAATTAACATGTTTATTTATTATAGCATTTCCATTTTTTTGATAAAAAGTCCAACTTGTAGAAATTCTGAAGGTGGTAGAGTCCACTTTTGTTCCAAGCATCCACTACTGCCAACACATTCTCTTCACATTGTATTATATGGATGGCTCGTAGGGTTGGTAAGCAGTCAGGGCTAGCTGGGGTGAAGTTGATGGCCACACATACCTTACTGCATGGCTGAGATACAATCCTTGCCTTTTCCAATCCCAATCTGCTGTAAAATCTAAATTTCCTGCAAGTACAATAACACCGAACTCCTCACGCCCCACAGCAGGAGAAATCTGCTATACTTGGCTTCCTAAAATGGAGGAAATGGGATTATGGGAGGGGAACTTTATGGGAGTGTGTCCATTTCCATGTGTTGTATTATGAACAATCATATCTATTCATGAACTGCCATTGTCATCACCAGGCCTTATGAATATTACACTCAAAAACACACCAAAACCTGCATACCGAATCCATGACTAGCATCCCCAGCAGCACCATCTACCTCCCTGTTCAGCCAATGTCTTACTACCAATTTATTCCTACCAGGAAACGTTTCCACTACAATTCCCCAGCAAAATTTCCATCAACCATTCCATTTTATGCCAGAAACCTCCCGTTCATTGCCAACCCGTTTCTTGGTCATTTTGGCCATCCCTCACCAGCTGGTCCTTCTTTAGTCCAGCAGCTCATCCTTCCCTGACAAGTTCTTCTGTTGACCAACTGCCTGTTCCTAAGTCCGTCCCCGACCCAGAACCCCTTTTCTTCCTGCGAAATCTTTCCTTGGCCCAGCAGCCTGTGCCGTGTAATCGATTCTATCTTTACTTCCAGCTCCCGCTCCAGCCAGCATGCCCAGATACCATATTCATCCAGCAGCCACATCCCTTGCAGCCAATCCTAATAATATGACATTAGTACACATTTTAGGGGTCATTTTAGAGAGATCTAAACTAAGGCTGAAGGTATTTAAAAGTTTTACTTTGTCTGAAATCCATAAAATTTGAACATTTTAAAGGGATCTAGCCATTTGTGCAATATGAATTACGTCAGTAGGAATGTAGAATTGAAGGACCTATCCAACCCTTACCTGTTCTTTTGCAATCAATGGTTCCTCATTAGCTACCAAATACAAACCTCAATGTCGATAACTGCCTAACCATCTCCTGATGGTCCTGGTCGCAGAGTCTCACCACCGTTTCACTGTCTGAATGGCAGCCAAACTCCCTGGGCTCACATGTCCCACCTTAACCTTTTCTTCAAGCAATGGTCTCTCATTACCCACCAACATGGCATTAGATATCGAAGGACGGATCCAAACCTTTCATTAACTGTAAAATATTTCTACTTTGTTTGCTAACACATTGGGTGCGATTAATTAAAGATCTCCAAGGCTGGGGAGGACAGACTTTCATCAATGAAGCTGGGTGATCCGGCAAACCTGGAACCATTTAGCTTCACTGATGAAACTTTATCCTCTCCAGCCTTGGGGGAACTTTAATAAATCGGGCCCATTTGTTTTATTTTATGGATTTTTCTCTACAAAATTAAAGTTTTAGAATCATAACCTGGCAACTTAACAACTTATATAAATTTACATGAAAGCCTGATTATAACCATTGGGTTGCTAGAAAGAAGGTCATACTCTAAGCACTGCCAGTTGCCCAAATGCTGTAAAACTCTGGGAGACCCTGGGAGAATTTTACATTTTCAATCTTCCATTAATACAATGTGAGGTTCTAGTGTGAGGTGTAGTGGGGATGTTCTTGGTGTTTCAGAATCCAGGAAGCAATACAACTTGCCATCTGGGTGATAGGATACGCAGCTTTGTAAAATGTGTGAATCTGGCCCTTTTATATGCTGCTTGATCCTCTGCTGTGACCTGGCATCCAGGAGAACTTCCCCAAAGTGCTCAGGCAATGACTGCTATCTATGTCATTATTTATAAGTCTGGCATCACCCAGAACAAGAAGTCAGGGAGAACCACCCCAACCAGGGGGAGAACCTCCCCTCTCCAACAATAAAATAAAACTCCAAATGTTTCTCCAATATTTCTATCTGTTTATGCCATGTATAGTCTACATTACCCATTCCCATGATTACTAAACATGAGCGTTACAGATTAATTTTTGATGTTTCTAACTGATACAAAGTTTTTTTTCCATAAGCACGTGCTGGACATGTGACAAAAGTTGGGCAGGAAACGGTTTGTACATGAGAAGAATTCCGATAATTGCATTGCCAAGGTCCCAGTTGCTGCAAGATTTAGGTGGGATGTAAATGTTTTATTGGTTTTTATTTCTAACAATTGTGGTTTATTTGTAGCTAACACATAAGAAGGGAGTGTTACATTATTTTTCATTGGGATGTAGATTTAGATAAAGGTCTGGTGTAAATGTATGGCAGAATAAATATCTGCAATGTTCCATGCATTGTATGATATGGATGAGGTTGTACATTTTGTATTATTGATTTGATGCAATATAATAATTTCTTATATTTGTATTGCAGAGCTGCCTACAATGATTTAGTACAATTGTATTAACTTATACTTAAAGCGAACCTATCACCACATAAATTATATAAAATAGTAGATATATAAAGATCTCCTGCAGAGAGGGATCTTCTCCCCACCTGAGCCCAGTGCTGATAATTGTTGTTCTGTCGGAGTTATGGAGGGAAGGAAGAGTTGTCCGATGTAAAGTCTTTAGTATTCAGCTATGTGATCAGCACCTTGCTGTATGGCCTTTCCAAGTGTCAGTTATCATTTCCACCAAGCCTGACAATTCTGAGTTGACAGGGAGAGAATACAATAAATAATCACTCAGCACCAAAGGAACCACACGTTATATTACATTTTTATATCTTGTTCTGATATCATAATACCTGTAGGTTCCCGCAGTGATCTCCACCTAAACATCCCACAGTGGTCGTACCCGCCAAGCTGTTAGGCTCAGGGTCTACTATCTGTCAATGCCTGGAAGAGATGGCAGGGGATCGCATGGTCCCACTCCCTGCACTTACACATTTATGGACAGGCATGGACCCAGCACAGGGAGGTGCAGCTCCTTAAAGGGCCAGAAGCTATTTTAGCCTCAGCAGTGGTGATAGAAAGTTTACAGCTGCCTGCCGCCTGTCCTGAACATTCACCTGAACCTTGGGTTACCTCTGCCTGCCACCTGTCCTGAACATTCACCTGAACCTTGGGTTACCTCTGCCTGCCACCTGTCCTGAACATTCACCTGAACCTTGGGTTATCTCTGCCAGTCGCCTGTCCTGAACATTCACCTGGACCTTGGAAAACTCCTGACTGCTGCCTGGCCTGACCATTCACCTGAACCTTGGGTTACCTCTGCCTGCCACCTGCCCTGAACATTCACCTGAACCTTGGGTTACCTCTGCCTGCCCTGAACATTCATCTGAACCTTGGGTTATCTCTGCCTGTCGCCTGTCCTGAACATTCACCTGGACCTTGGATTATTCCTGATTTCCGCCTGGCCTGAACATTCACCTGGACTTTGGATTACTCCTGACTGCTGCCTGGCCTGACCACTGTCCTGGAACTTGGATAAAGCCTCCTTGCTGCCTGTCCTGACCCTAAATTTCACCTATCTGCTGCCTGGCCTGAACATTCACCTGAACTTTGGATTATGCCTGCCTGTCCTTGGCTTTACCACTTGCCTGGACCTTGGATTATGCCAGTCTGCTGCCTACCATGACCATTTCCTGGACCTAAAATAAGGTACAAATATTTCCAGCTCTGATCCCTTCTCACTATGGTCTCCCCATCTCATCTTCTGCACACCAACCGTCTCTATACCAAAGCCTCTCCAGCCCTCATCCTCATGTAGGGTGACCCAGAGGACCTGGTGGCATGATGTTTATAGCTTGGAAAATATAAAATAATGCAACCGTCACATTCAAGGACCGCTAGGCATAGATATTTAACATTTTCTCATTTGGGGTTTAGATGCACGTTACTTGTCATTGTGACTTCTCTGTTTTACAAATAAGAGAAAGTGAATCTATCAGATTTTCTCAGCTAATTCTCGATAATAAATCAGTCACGGGAGAGTCAATCAGACTGAGTAACACCCAAATAAGATATCAATACAATATACATCGAAAAATATAAAACAAAAATGGAGCCTGCAATAAACAGCCAACCACATCATCAACTAACATCCAGAGAATAATATCCAACAATACCATCATCAACAAACACCAACCAACAAGTTATGTCCAACAACCAACATCATTACCCAACCAGAAAGCCAACATCATCACAAAAAATAAACTAGTAAAACGCTAAAAAAAACAACAACCACAAACCAATAACCCAAAGACAAGGAAACACAAACAAAAGTTGTAGGAGGACCTATCAGCATTTAATAAAATATATAAGTGTTATAGCAATCATAAAATCTTACAAAGAAAATAATTTTGCAACACTGAGACCAAAAAAATCCTGATGTCTTTCAGTTAAGGTTTATTTACAACCACGGACCATCCCAAGCAAAGTTATTATGGTGGGATTGGTGGTGTCAAAAAACATTGAGGGGAGGGTTCAAAAGAATCTCACAAAGAATCTTCATATCAATGCTTGAAAACTGATTCTAGAGAAATTGTTTTGGAAATCCTTATTATGGCCTCTGTTTATTCTCAGATACAATGATGGAGAATGAACCCAATAGTGATGGTAAGTTTTGATATTGAGGAGTAGCTGCTTCAAAATTAGTGATAATGGAAAATACGCCTTGTGATGTTTTTGTTGTTGTTGGAGTTGTTGAAGTTTTTGAATGGTTGTTCTGTTCCTGCGCCAATCTCACCCTCAGCTCAATGTTAATCTGGTCATTGGCATCCCCAAGAAGTTGTTCTTCTTAACTACATGCATGTCATAATCCATCAAAAGTAGTGGTACAAGATGGCCTGGAGCGAAAATGGAGGGAGGAGGAGTGTAACCAGAAGGCCTGCATGACTGGGTGCTCAGGGAAGTGAAGGGAGGTCAAGGGTTTGTGGGCAGAGGTCATGAAAGGGGAAGGGAGAGAGTGCACAATGGTGGGTTAGAAGGGAATGGGAGTGATGGTAAAGGTTCGAAAGAGGAAGTGAGAAGCCAGCTTCCACCTGTCCTCCCTTGGAAATGCAAGGAATAAGTGGCGGTGGCATGGGAGTGTGAAAGCATGGTCAGGGTGGCGGTTGGAGGTCCAAGAGGGCAGTAGGTGGTACTGGTTGGGGACCCATTTGAGGTGTGGTGTTCCTATGAAGTGAAGAACATGTGTTTATCCTTGGGGGTTTTATGGTGTGCGGGGAGATTGTAAGGGGCCTATATTGTTCCTGATGTGGTGTGGTGTGGCTGGGAGCAATATTATCAAGCGAGTAGAGGTATCCTCCCACCAGGTTGTATAATGGGTAATTTAGGTGCCTTCGAAGATCTACAACCTCAGTGACAGAGTGTTGGTGAGGAGCCCTTGAGGTTTTTTGTTTGCTGAAAATTTGTTTCCAATAATACAACTGTCATAGCTATTTGACTCATAGTGGGTGTCTGTGTGTTTTTTTGGGGGTTTGGGGGGGGCAAGTTGGATGGCGTCAGCTGTTAAGATGGGGGGGACATCTGAGCTGCATCAATAAGCTATGCATACGGGTAGTTTATTTATTCATCATCCATGCTCTATCCCCAATGGCTTCATGTATATAACCCATTACCATTTTGGTTTATGTCACCCAATCCCTCACCCCCTCAATCTATAACGATTACAGGAGCTCCAGATGCCAAGAATGTGCAGGATCGGGTCATCTTGATCCTTTCCACTTCCCTTCATGTTCCTTATAATCGTCTTCTTCACAATTCTTCAATTTGTTCATTGTGAGTATCAATATTACAGCTGTAATTTACTTTACTCATATATATTCATATTCATTCATCAGGATAACAAAACACATGCTCAGTAATGGCCACATTGTTTATTCCTCATACTTTTAAAATTGCAGTGTAGATCGGCCTTTCCCAAACTTTTTTAAATGGTAGAACCCTTGAAATAACTTTCAGATCTCCAGGGATCCCCATTTATAATTACTATTTCCACAGCTCACAGTATATTAGTGTGGTAGCCAGTAAGGAGAATTCCTCTTACGTTGTTGGTCAGTGGGAAGAATGTCACTCTTACAGATAGCAAAAAAGATCATTGGTGTCACTTATACTGACCTGTAAGGTGCAAACTGCTCATTGCTCAAGGAACCCCGAGCAATCTCCGGAGGAACCCTGGTGGAGAAAACCCTGGAGGAGAAAACCCTGGGCTAGACCTTCCCGTTCACCCTTTCCATGTTCACACATCACAGTTTACTCTTTCTTAAAAGTAGACTCTCAAGCTAAGTCTTTTCTGTTGTTTGTTAATGAAAGTTTCGAATCTCTTTAAGATTTTTATCAGGGTTTTTTATTTTTCCTATCCACAACCCTGATAAAGAGACATCCCTGTTTATCCTATCCCAGTGATACAACAGATTGAGGGGGAAAAATTCTAAATGTAATATAAAATCCCACTTGACATTTGTAGAGCCAGCTGCTGGTCACCAAAACAATTGACCCCACTCGGAGTTTTCCGCACCCAGCGCAGTGAAATGTTAGAAATCTTATTTTCTGTCCAGGTGGCCATGCTCACCAAGACTCTTGACTCCCAAAAAGTAGGAGGAAAGTCTTACTATTGAGGCCACATAAAGAGAGGCTGGTAGCCGTAAGAATTAGGCGCAGTGCCTACATGACCGGGGGCTGGGCCTAGCCCAGAGCTTTTAAGGGGTTAAGAAAAAGGGTAGTGTTGCCAGAGGGGGCTGGGCTAGTGTACAACGTGGGATAGGAGGAGATTAGG
>NC_092859.1:1117955-1122447 GCF_032062135.1 Pyxicephalus adspersus
TGGTTCCATGGTATGGCAGTAGGGGAGAAGGGTTGGGAACTGGTTCCATGGTATGGCAGTAGGGGAGAAGGGTTGAGAAGTTGTTCCAGGTTATGTCAGTAGAGGGTAAGGGTTAGGAGGTGATTCCATTCTATATCAGTAGGTGAGGTGGTTCCATTATATGTAAATTGGTTTTAAGTGTCGGGGTCATTTTATGTCAATGGGGGGTTTTAGGTGATGGGAGGTGGCTCTATTTAAGTCATTGGGGGTGGGGAGGTTTAAGTTGTGTTTTCAGTTCATTTTTGAGCAGTAAGATGATTAGGAGGTCTTTCTATTTTATGTCAGTGAGGGGGAAGGTTTGAAAGATGTCCACTTATGGGTTGGGGGGAGGTTTGAGCGTTAGGAGGTGGTTACAGTCTATGTCAGTGGGAGAAGGGGATTGGTAAGAGAAGATGGGCCGGGCACAACAATTTATCATGGAGGAAGAAATGAATTAATATATGTTCCCGAGAGCCAGCTGCTGGTCATCATCCGGGTCGACAGAACCTTTAGCCTATTCTAGCTGTAATAAGCCTCAGTTAAGAACTAGCATGACATACATGACAGCTTCTAAACTACAGATATCTACAGCTGGGTATACACTGGCTTTCTATATTCATCTGAGCTTCCTTATATTACAGGATTGTCTTGTTTCTGTTTCATCTCCAGATAATAACAACGCACAGGAGTAGACGCTGGTCACCAATAATGGTAAACAAAAAATCCGTAACATCTATCCAACCACTTCTACAAACATTTGCCACCACTTGTAAGCATGAAGATTTCTTAGAAAATAAACTGTTCCATGACAATTTGGATCCAAAAGGCGTCCGTGATTGTGTAGTACCAAGAAACCGATGACCGCTCACCTTGTCAATTGGTACAATGAGTTGCCGTGGATTGCAGCTATGGTTGGTGAACTCAAGACGTTGCTCCTAGCCTCCTTGAATGGATAGCCACTTCTTGGCTTGAATAGAACAACCTTTAACATCAGCTAATAGCCATAGGAACGTTAGGGCAGAGGTGGTTGCTGCTGAAGGACTGTAGTTTGCCACAGATAGTCTGGAAGGGACCTAACTGAGCTAATACTTTTATTTATGCCTTTTTCGTAATTTTTGGCTGGAATTGTTCTTTAGAAATATTTAATTACTCCATGTATAAGCAACTCAAAACCTATACATATATATATATATTATATTTTTTTTTTTCCAAGTTACAATTAGTACATATATCAGGTACATATTATTTATTTTAAGCTCAATATCCAAATGCCTGTTATTGTCACAGGGTTTGGTTCTTTAATCTAGACATAAGACGCCTTCCAATGTCATACAAAGTACATATAAAGATTGAAAACAAAGTAAGAAGGGGACCTGTTACGGTTGCATGATTTCCAACACGTTTCGCCTGTTTTAGGCTTCTTCAGGGGTAAAAATTTGCAGAGTTTGTATGATTTCTATAATGTACGAATACAAGATATAAATATATAGCATATAGATTGTCAAAGATTATTGAATAATATAGTTTTGTTAGAGATCTAATTTGTAATAGAACATAATAATCCTTCTTTTATATCCATATAAAATATATTTATATATATTCAATAATCTATTATTCTATATTATTCAATAATCTTTGACAATCTATATGCTTTATGTTTATCATTTGTAATTTAGTTTGGGTGAATGGATGGATTTTCTGAAGCCTCCAATCTATAAAAAAAAAAATTTAGGTGCTGTCAAAGAAGGGGAGCAATTGTCACAGACATGTAGACTAAGCACAAAACAGAACTTAGCATCATCCTGGCAAATATTGTTATAGTCCCAAATTCCCAGGACAAAGAAAACATCACATATTCTAAAAACACATACATTGCCACCAATGATAAATCTTGTGAAAGACAACTTCATAGCTTCCAGAAAAGGCCCACACAAGCTTCTACAGACCGCATACGGGGCTCATTGACCAATAACATGTTGTCTGAAACCAATCACTTTCTCTTTAGATTCAGATTTATTCCTGCTTCCAGGAAACATGAGAAACCTTCCCCAGTCAGCAAATGGACCCCATAGACTTTTTTTTAGGTTTGATATAGCAAAATTTTAAATGTATTTCCATATTGGGATTTCTTATATGTTGGTCTGATTATTGGTCTTGGCTCCTATTTCTTCAGGTTCAATATATATAGTGACTCCGTAACTTCTCTGGTTAACATTTCATTGTGTTAATAAAAGTCATGGGCCTGGAAGATTCTCCACCAAATATTGCAGAATGCCAGGTTGTTTCCTGAAAATATCCACAGAGTATACCTACACCTTATTTCTGCCTTGAGGGCCATGGATTATTATTAACTATTCCCAAATCAGAGTTTGTACTCTATTAGATCCTTCACCCAACCAGATATTTGCATAGTTACATAGTCAGCCAGGTTGAAAAAGTCCATCAAGTTCACCCACTAGGGAAATAAACATATCCTAGATAATTAACCTTATAGAAATAGATGATCCAGAGGAAGGCAAAGAAAACCTTTATAATGCCTGGTTCAATTTGCTCCAACAGGGAGAAATGACTTCCCAATCCCAGGAGACAATTGGATGTTCTGTAGGACTTATAACGTCTAGAGTAATTATATCTTCAGAGCTGCAGTCTTGGATATGGACATACAATTCAACAATCCACAGCCAACTGCATATAGTAATGAATTACTGTACATCTCAATGTATTATTATAAGGACTGTGTGTCCTCATGTACAGTGTAATAATAAATAAATAAATGTGAGAAGATTTCTCATTCGAACAGACTTTATCTTTTTTCTTTTCTCCCACTTTTCTGAGCAAGGGGTGACATGGATTGGATTGGTCTTGAGAAAAGGGAAGGAACCTGGAGCTGGGTGGATAACGGTTCTTACAAGATGACTTCACAGACCCTCCAACCATTATTACTTTCTTTTCATGAGTTACAAAATAGCAACATTTCTCAATTTCTAGAAAGAATAAATAAATGGGTTTGGTAGTATTTTTATTTTTAATGATCCTGTCAAAGAGAACTTGTACTGCGGTGAAAGCTGCAGCCAACATAGGCAAGCAAAGATAGAGAATCCCATTAATATCTGAGGTCTCCCTGCAGCTTCCATTACTGACCTGCCATACCTTGTTTGGCACGGCGCCTCTGTGTGGATTTGCCTTTTTTGGTAGGCACAGGGCTTTCCTTCCTCATGTCAGAAGTACCCCCCTTTCCCCAAAAAATGGTAATCTGAACACTCGTGGGGTAATGATACAGGACGAGAAAGCTCAGATCACAGAATGAATGAAGAAGCAACAAGGAGATCGTTGGACACTGCAGCTCCTGCAGGTGCAGATTCCTCTCCAGCCAGGAGAACAGTACTGAAAATCTATTCCCAAATCTGTTGAGACTAACAGCAGTTTCTGTAATGATCTCACACTGAGATGTACCTACTGACAGGTATTGCCGGATTACCAGACGAGTGGGGATTAGGTGATACCTGGTCTTTGCCACCTGAGGGGTCGATGGTCTGGGAACCCTTGGTGGCCATTGAACACTTAGTTGCAAGGTTTACCAAGTTGCAGCTCTCAGGGTCACTTTAGGAAAGTAGGACAGACAGGGCTTCGGTGTTGAGAGAGCCGGGATGCATTCAGAAACAGACAACAGGGCAGGCAGCAGGCAAAGGGGAGTTGTCAGTGTCCAAGTGGTGGTCATAATAGTCTACACACACATGGAAGTCTACCAATGTATTTTATATTCCTCTAGTCGGGGGATGAGCAGAATATTTATTTTCCTCCATTCAGCAGCACATTTCCTGGAAATTCCTTCTCACAGATGTATGAAAAATTATAAGAACAAAGAGCGTCATTCAAGCCCATACTGAATCTCAGTTGAGCGCAATCTTCTCCTTTTACTCTTTCATTAGGTTCACCTTCACCCCAGAACCTAAAGGAAGCAATGCCATGAGTGATTAGGGGGAAGGTATTACTAAGGGGATGAAACACATTTATAATATTACCTAAAGACAGAGAACATTTCCAATGGGTACAGTGTATAAAATCCCTAACCTGTACACAGCCCACATTTATACAGGAGAGGAATGGAGGACACTGGGCAGTATGTGTGGGGGAGGGGATTTAGGGTAGGACAGTGGGCAGTATGTGCACCGGAGGAGTGTAGAGGGTAGTATGTGCAAAGGGGAGTGTATAGGGTAGTACAGGGGGCAGTATGGGCAGGCGAGGAGTGTATAGAGCAGGACAGTGGGCAGTATGTACCCAGAGAGGAGTGTGGAAACATAGCAACAAGCAATATGCACAGGAGAGGCATGTGAAGAGTATAACACTAGGACAATGTACTGGAGGGTATGGCAGTGGGCAGTATGTGCAGAGGAGGAGTATGAAGGGTATGACAGTGGGCAGTATGTGCCAGAGTATGGAGGGTATGACAGTGGGCAGTATGTGCCAGAGTATG
>NC_092859.1:1128878-1136324 GCF_032062135.1 Pyxicephalus adspersus
GTGGTGTATACCTGTGTGCTTTGTTAATTGTTTTCAGGTGATTGCACAGCACATAGAACATCAGTGCTTTAATTAGACATCCAGATTGATCCGGCGTCTGATTACTGATGCTCCAGCCGCAGGAAGAATGAATTTTTCCTTTTGGGGACACCATGTCACTTAAGGTTTTACATCTCAGTTTGCTGGGCATCATGATTCTAGCACCTATATCTGCATAAAGCAGACTTATCCCAATCATCATTCTGCTATGTGTGACTAAACCCCATCTGAATCAAGCAGATACAGGTACATATACAATATTTTTGTTACATAAAAGTAATGTATACAATAGTTTGCTGTATACACTGGTTTATTAACATTGAAAGATTTTCTTAACCTCTGATTTCGCTCTCTAATGGATCTAGATCAAATAAATGATTTAAATGTATCATTTTATTTAATCCAGGATAGCAGGTGGCTTTCAGGTTATGGATTTATTTACTTTCTTTTTGTATTACTAGTTTATTTGTATCGCCACCTCTAGAATCTACTTTAATTTTATCCAAAGCTAAAAATGTGACTTCCTTAACCTTGGAATTATGCTTTAATCCAATATGGTGGCTCAGGGAGGTTATCTTTCCATTTGTTATATTCTATACATGTTCATACACCCAATTCTAAACTTTTCTTTTGTTTTACCCACATAGTAACATTAACATTCCAAAAGTTTGTTGTTAGACCCTGTCCAGACGAGGACATAGTCTATATATCTTCGCCATAGGAGAATATGGCAAAGGTATAAATCAAGGGATTTATCGCTGAAAAGTCTACGTTCCCATTTCCCCAGGTACAGGTTGCCATATGTGGGGGAGCATTTTGTCCCCATTGCCACTCCCTGTACCTGGAGGTAAGTTTTAACATTAAACCCCAATACATTCCTGGTTAGAATTTATCACAAGAGTTTGATGATGAAGTAATTTCATGTTTCCATACCTTGTTCATTTAGAAAGGTTTTAACAAATCTCAAACCAATTATCAAGGGGAATACATAAAGAGAGACTTTATACGTCTAAAGCAAATAGTCTAGAATAATAGGAATTTTTAAATCTGCCATTAATTTTAATACATCTAGGGCAGAGGCCGGCAAACTCTGTCCTTTAGGTCAGATACAGCCTGGCCGGTAGTTTGTTCCGACCTAACGCCCCCTGGCCAATCTGGCCCAATCCAGGCAAAGCCGGAACAAACTACTGGATCCGCCGGAGCTCTGGAGCCGCATGCGGCTCTAGAGTCTCTGTGTTGTGGCTCCCTTTCTTTTTACCGCGGCTGGCGCTAACACTTCCCCCACTGGGGTAAATAGGGAACATTCCCCCTCCTGGGGTAAATAGGGAGCATTGCGGAGGAGAGGGATTTCCCTGCAGGGGGCATTCCTAGTGGGGGCAGGGCTATTAGAGTGGGACTCGAGAGAGAGTCTGGCCTAATGTGCTCCTGCCTACCCCTGAAATGGCCTAGTGGCAAAAAATGTTTGCTGACCTCTTATCTAAGGTGTCTTTAAGATACGACAGGAGGCCATAGACATGTCCTCTTAGGTGATTATCTACCAATTCTCTGGCCATTCCCTGACTCTATGGGCCTACCCTACCCTGCATGTTCTTGTGAATCTTAGGTATGGAAAGTGGGCAATCTTGGATGTTTCACATTCCAAAAATCATATACCTTTTGATTAATGACGTTCATTATATTGCCTTTGTGATTATGGTATTACACTCCTCATAATACCTAGCTACTTGGGTTCTATTGATGACTTTATACCATCCATGATTATTAAGTATTTTTAAACACATTCTTTTATATGAATCAGGTCCCATGACTACCACTGTCCACCCTTTGTCTACAGACTTCATTATTATATTTGGGCTAGCTTTTAAATCTTTAAGCACTTTCTGTTGTTGTTTATTGATATTTCCCCTCCCGGCCCTTTTTTATCTTTAATTGGTCCATTTCAAGACTCTGCTTTGACTCCCTGAGCGTGACGAGCCCAGAAGGTTTTCAGGATATCTGACTTCCTCATCTCTGACTGAGTTATCTGTACTTTCTTCTAAAAGTTGTTGTAATAGCTTTAAAGTTGTACAATTGTTAATGTTGAAATCTTGAAGGGTTTTGTCTTTATAACTCAATTCTTTAATATTAGCTTTCATGAATTCTACAACTCAAACTTATCACTGTATCGTAGGACAAAATTTAAGCCAAAGACTCAAAACCTCCTCTTCTGTGTGTATATGGATATTTAGATGTGTATATGGTGAGTTGGATCTGCTTGTAAATTTTGTGTCATATGTTTTGGATCTTTTGGTGCCCATACGTTCAAGGTTGGAGTGTGAACTAAAAGATGAATCCGAATAAAGTGATGAGTTATCAGACTCGGAGTCCTCCTCCCTTGGACATTTCTTATGTGTGATTGTAAATACTCTTTAGTAAGTTCCTGGTAGAAGAAACTTCTGTCTAGTGTAACCTACATAGGTCCCGTGTCCACTTCATACAGAGTCACTCCCAGGAATGAATCTCAAGGACTTCTCAGGACTACAACGCAATTCCTACAGATCACACATACGTGTCTTATCTACTACAGCAAACCCTGGGTATTGAACACTTTTGTTGAATATCAGAACGTATCACAACAAGATCACACATGAGACTTTCTAGTCCCTATAATGGTGCTCAGCTCTCTTACCATCTCATCCTCTCCATTAATTATAATCAGGTCCGAATTCATGTCCTCGCAGTCTTTTTTGGCTAAAGCCCACGTTTGTTCAGGTAAAGACCTGAAGTAACATTTGAGGCCATAGTACGTCCAGTCTTTACCACAAAGTAGATCAAAGCCTGTGAGAGAAAAGGACCAAAAGGAAAAAACAATGGTGAGACATTATTTAAACTGGCACATATGCTGAATGAAATTTTTAAAATGGTAGAAAATGAAATTCTTTAAAAGTTGCTTAAAATAAAGAAAATCAAAAATTGAGTTGATGCAGTGCTGCAAAATTTAGGCATTAAGGATTTTTGCATGGGGTTGACTGGAACAATGGTTTTGTTTATTTTCTGTATGAAGGTTGTTCGTTTTTGATCCATTTTGTCTTTAAGGAAGAGGAAATGTCCTTTTAGGTCTATCAGTTACTCTTCAAAACTTAATTGTATTTTGTTAGATATCAGGATGGATAGAATTTATAGGGCTCATGGTTTGGTTGACCACCAGATATCTGAGGTTAGTTGTGAAAGGTCACTGGGGTGTTGGGTCTCGTAGATAAATACCGAGTGTTCTATGGAAGGTCGCTGAGTCAACCACGGAAAGTCTCAAGTACAATTTAATCCGAGGAATCCGAGGAGGTAGCAGGAGGAGAGAGGGTACTTATGAGCCCATAATTTTTTAAACTTATTTACACTAAAATAGGTATGCTGATTCTGAAAGTGCAGTGTTTTCATCTATCATTTGGATTTGTATCGGCAATTCATTTACACACAGACAGTGTGGTCAGAGGTTGTGCGCTGCTCTATGTAGTGAATAAGCAAAATTTTTTTTTTCTACTTGCACACGTATTTCCTTACTTTCAGATCATGTCTGGCTTTGCTGTTTCAAAGTTAAACTTGGTGATAAAGATAAGTCTTGGGCCCCCTTATGGTGTGCAAACAGTGTGTGGAGGGTTTACGGATGTGGACAAAGGGAACACGTGATAAGATGCCATTTGGTATACCTATGGTTTGGCGGGAGCCAGGAGATCATTTCAGTGATTGTTAATTTTGTATAGTGAAAACTTCAAGATATAACAAGAAAAATAAATGTAACATAGAGTATCCTAGCCTACCATCTGCTATATGCCCAGTGGCTCATTCAGATGAAATCCCAGTGCCGGTTTTCGTTACACTATCCTCTCTTAAAGAACATGATTGTCACAGATCCCCACAGGTCCAGGTCATCTGCGCCCCCTTCTTGCTCACCCTCTTTGCAGTCTGTCTCCTGCTGCCAGCAACATCTCTGCCTCTGGATCCTTTAGTTATGCCACTGGGACTCTGCAATGCCCTGCTGTAATCCAAGATTTCATGAGAGATGTCTTCCGGGACTTGTTATATGACTACGTGATCGTCTATTTGGATGATATCCTGGTATACTCTAGGGACCCATCCTCTCATTGAGACCATGTTAAAACAGTCCTGCAACAACTTTGGCAAAACAGACTGTACGCCAAGGTGGAGAAATGCTTTTTTGAGAGCCCTGAAGTTCCATTCCTGGGCTATATCGTTTCTGCTGAGGGTTTGCAGATGGATCCTGCCAAACTCACGGCCATTCTAGAATGGCCACAACCCATTGGGCTGAAGCCTATCAAGAGGTTCCTGGCCTTCACCGATTAATATAGATAATTATTCTCAGACTACTCCTCACTTGTGGCGCCCATTACTGCAATGACTAAGAGAGGGAGCAATTGTAAGCCTGGTGTTCTGAGGCACTAAAGAAAGCTGTTGCCTTTGCTCCTGCATTGGTGCGCCTGGACACTTCTCAGCCCTTTTTCGTGGAGGTGGATGCCTCCTCTGTTGGTGTTGGTGCCATGCTTTCTCAGAAGAATGCTTCCGGCAAGTTAAGGAGCTGTGGGTTCTTTTCTAAAAAAATCTCTCCAGCTGGGAAAAAGTATGCCATCAGAGACAGGGAGCTTCTTGCTGTCAAGCTTGCCCTTGAGGAATGGCGCCATTTGCTGGAGGGAGCTCACCAACTTGTGACCATTTTTACAGACCATAAAAACTTACAGTATCTTCAAAGTGCACAATGTTTGAACCCACGTCAAGCCCGCTGGGCTCTGTTTTTCTCAAGGTTCAAATTCATACTCACCCATAGACTGGGCCCAAAAATGGGCATTCTTTTGGGAAGGAAAATCCTAAAGTAGAACCTGCCTATCATCATAGACCAGGCTCAAATTGTGCCCACAGCCCAAGTCTAGCTGCTTGAAGTTCCACCAGGAAAGACCATTGTTTAAAAAAGTCAGCGTCCGTTGATTCTTCGATGGGGGCATGCCTCTAAGTTCCTCGGCATCACGGGCAACGAAGGACCTTTGAACTGATTGCCGTAGGTACTGGTGACCGGATCTGAAGCAACATGTGAGGGACTTTGTGGCCACATGTACCGAATGTGCCCAACGCAAGATGCCACAGAAGCTTTCTTCGGGCCCGTTAATTCCGCTTCCAACCCTGGAACAACCCTGGTCACACATCTCTATGGACTTTGTCACCGACCTTCCAATGGTTTCACTATTTGGGTTGTGGTTGATTGGTTCCCCAAAATGGCCTATTTAGTTCCTCTACCAGGTCTCCTGTCTGCCTCGACCTTGACGAAGATCTTGTTCGCTTACACAGCTTGCCTTCCCACATAGTGTCTGATCGCGGTGTACAATTCACTTCTCGCTTCCGGAGGGCCCTTTGTCGCCATCTAAAAATCCTCGTCAGCCTATCACCCTCAGCCCAATGGACAAATTGAAAGAACTAATCAGGTGCTGGAACAATACTTGCGTATTTATACCAACTCCCAGCTGGATGACTGGTCAGAACTCCTGCCATGGCTGAACTTGCCCACAACAATCGCGTCAGCGAATCCACGGGTCTGTCTCCGTTTTTTATTGTTTCTGGTCTTCATCCCCGGATTCCTGCCCCTGTCCCTTTCATATTAGATGTTCCTGCTGCTGCCGCTGTTCACTTCCAGCGGGTTTGGAAAAAAGCCCAAGAAGCCTTGCTAAATTCCTCTGCACGCTACAAAGGATGGGCTGACAAGGAGAGAGCTCCTGCTCCCCATTTGTCCCCGGTGACAAGGTTTGGCTTTCCATCAAGCATATTCGCTTGTGACTGCCCTCTCTCAAGTTTGCACCTCGCTTCATCGGTCTGTTTCCTGTCTTGTCCCAGGTCAACCCTGTCACTTACAAGTTGAAACTGGCTCCATCCCTTAAGATCCATAACGAATTTCATGTTTCCCTGCTTAAACCTGTTGTTCTTATTAGATTCTCTGAGAAATCCCTCCTGGCCCTGTTTCTGCTGCATCGGAGGAATAGTACTAGGTTGAACAAATCTTGGACTCCAGGCTTGTCCAAGGTTATCTACAGTATCTGATTCATTGGAAGGGCTATGGTCCAGAGGAACGTTCCTGAGTCGCTCCAAAGGACCTCCATGCCTGCTGACTACTCAAGGAATTCCATGCTAAGTTTCCTGACAATCCTGGGTGGGTGTGGGGGAGCCGGGGTCCTAATAGGGGAGGTACTGTCACAGATCCCCGCAGGTCCATGTCATCTGTGCCTCCTTCCTGCTCACCCTCCTTGCATTCCCCTGCTGCCAGCACCATCTCTGCTTTTACATAGTTCCTGTTCCAAGTCAGGTGATTCTCTTTCAGCTGCTCCCTTGCCTCAGAGAACCAGAGTATTCCTCAGACGCACTCCCTCTGCTGGCACACATCTGAATAACACTTGAGATTATCTCAACAACAGCACTCCCTCTGCTGGTGGGATTGATGTCTGCGGCTCACTTGATTCATGCCCATCACCTGACATTCCCTTCCTAAGACAGTGACCTGGCAACAGGAAGTTGCCTGAACAAGGAGTTCCTTTGGCTCTGCTTCCAGGTTCCCGTTGTTTGTTTACTCCTGTTCCAGATTCTTTGTGTACTCACCCCGGCTTGTTTCCTGACTACTCTTGTTCGCTGCCTGCCCTGACCTTTTGGATCATCCGACTTCCCTCTTGGATTTCCCTTTTGCACTACGTTTTGGTTCAGCTTGTTAGCAGTCACCTGCCTTGGCGGGCACGGGGGCCGGAACCTGGAGAAGACCAAGCTACTGCTTAGACCCTGCACCCCATGCACGTCTCCACCCACAGGGTTGGTGATACAGAGGGTCCACCACTTGGCCTTGTGGAGCGGTGACAATGATTATGGTGATGAACTAGGTAACAACAATGATGAAGAGTTTGAAATTGCAAAGGACTCTGTAAGGGATTTGATCAGCATGAGTTGAGTGATTTGGGATTATTGAAGAAGACTTCAGAACTCCGAGCATCAAGACTGCGTGAGAAAAATTAACTTGAAAAAGGAACGAAGGTATCGTACTTTCCAAGCAGAGACATTGTATTTCTGCAATACTGACAGTAGCTTTGTGTATTGCCATAACATACCTGGTTTATTGGAGGAATTGGGAATTCCAATCTATAACTCAACTGAATGGCGACTATTCATTGATAGCTCAAAGCGGAGCTTAAAGTATGTCCTCCTTCACAATGGCAATATATTTGGGTCAGTCCCAATTGGCCATTCAGTTTCTCTTTGTGAAGAATAGACATAAAGAGAGTCATTGAGTTGTTGCAATATCACAATTGGGACATCTGTGTTGACCTTATAATGTTATGCTTCCTTCTTGGCCAGCAATGCGGATACACCAAGTACCCCTGTTATCTGTGC